>NC_089275.1:32677615-32990115 GCF_963678975.1 Dysidea avara | reverse complement strand
TGTTTATATGCATAGCACAGGCAGCACAGCTAATGCATTTACCACGAGATTTACCGTAAACCTTAGTCACTCGACTGTGCCTCTTTCTATGTGCATTCACGTGATGTATAATCAAATGATTAAAATTTGGTGCGGCTACCTAACAATTGATGCGGGCGGTGACAGGAAACAAGGAATATAAAATACTTTATTCAAGATTACCCGCTGCCGTTGGAGTGTCGTGATTATTTTGTCTGGGGTTACGCTGGTGATGGCTTCTATTGCAGGATCGAGCATTTCCTCGGTTAGTGCTATATACGTAGCTACACCCCCTGTACGTAGCTAACATTCAAAAGCTTTAGCCATGCAGGTCTATTATTTTTATCGTATAGCTACCGGTTATGATGAATCATCTTGCGACTGACGATTCCTGCACACATGCATGCAATAGCTAGCTATACATTCTGTAGTTATACAATAAACACTAGATATATAGCCGCGGGTCTAGTGGCTTGTCCCGTAAGATAACTAGTATATAGTAGTTACATACGCACGTAGCTAGCTGCTAATTATGACTATCTCTTATTCTTACTTACACAGGTGATCATCGTGAGCTTGATAGTGCTATGTTCGTTACAGCTGCAGTACAGTGAGTAACTATGCATATTATACAGCCATGCATTGTACTGTTAAACTGGTGTTACTTCCTTCAATCTCAAGCAACATTTGCTTTCACCAACAAAATTAATGAGGGTAACACATCTGTGTAGCTAATGAATCCAATGTGTGTGCATGTGTACAAGATGTAGATAGCTAGCTACAGCTAAACAGCAAAAATATTGTCAAACTATAATATTATGGGGTGCATATTCTTGGCTTGACAATTCTCAGTTTAAACGTGTGGTCTGTTAATTTGCACAGTGGTCATTTGTCTTGTAATATATCAGCGTTCTGGTATAATGGGACTGTTCCTTCTTCAGCTTCTCATCTATCGGTTCTACATCTTCAAGTTTGCTAAATGACGTAACAGCAAACATGATATTGTTCCTACATGGTGGAATAGATAAGATAACTTCATTTCTCAGCCCAAATAAATATGAAATCAGTCTCTATCTGGAGAGAAGTGGTAGCTGTAGTAACTAGCATGTTGAGGGTAAAAGGTTTCTTAATTCTCCTGTAATTTTGATGTCAATTGCCCACAAGTTATCATTTCATTTGACATGAGACCAAAGCTATTATGCAGCTAAGTCAATGGAGGATATGTGCGTATTATTATTTGAATGAAAAATGATCAATTTAATAAGATTAGTGGCATGCTCAAGAATTTTTGACGGTGAATGACTGTTGTGAATCCTACGGATAACAAATGCGGCTTGAACTATAACTCTCCACATGCACTACGGATGGGCTCCTCCTTTCAGGTACGCTGTTACACTCGTAAAGGAGCCACGTATATCTCTGGAGAAACTCTCTACCTTTTGTAATTTGCACATTTCATGCATATACCCACAAAACATTGTGACGTAAGAAAATGTGTTTAAAGGCAAGAGAAAAATTATGATATTTGAGGATATCCTAGCTATCACTGATAGGTATCGCTACTTTATAACCAAATACTTAAATATATAGATGTTTATTAGCTATTACAGACACTTTTAAAATAGGTAATATCCCTACATACAATGTACACTTTAGTGATTATAAGTTTATTGACATACATTGGTTTCAGTGTAAAGAGAACATATTCCTGTTATTCAATAGAGTGTAGGCACAAAGTCTAAAATGATTCACATATATTAGGACATAACAATAATATGGTGTGCTAGCAGACATCTAGCTAACCATACACAGCCACAATATTATTGGTGTATAGTACACAGAGGATGTTGATGCATACCTATATTTATCAAATAACTATTGTGTCATATTGAGTTGATTTGAAATCATAATTGTTTTGATCGTGCCTTCACCACCTAGTCATGCATAGCCTGTCATGTTGGTATATGTACTTGGTTGTATGTGACCTGGTCCTTGTAATAAAAATAATAATTTAATGCTCATATCATATAATTAATAGACCTATAGCTAACTATAATTTTCTTAATATAATATTATTTACAGCAAAGCACCTTGTACAGGCTTTGCCTCCAGCATTCACCTCCAGTGCCTAACTGGTAAAGCAGAAAGCAAATTGTCTATGCACTTAATTGAAGCCATGTCAAAAAACTTATTAAAATCCTTTTACTTTATTAAAAGTTGTGTATGATTTTTAATTTCAATTCTAATAATGAAGTACATACTAAATGCATTTCTCTAGTACTGTAACATAAGTTAGATGAGTATATGCAGTGAATTGCTGGCTTGTCACCAGATTTCAGAATTGTTAAAGTATCACTTCAGGAGATTTACTAGGTTAAGGGATTCATTGTTGTGGGTAAGGGAGTCTGCAGAAGTATGTATACAACTAGGTCAAGTTCACTGGTGACTGATCAAGATGACTGATTCACTATGCAAGTTTGCATAGGAAATTAGCAAGTATGTATAAGGAATTAGCTAGTTAAGTCACTTTTAGGAAATTAGCTGGTGTAAGAACCAGTTAGGAAGTTCAGTGGAGAGCTAGGTTAAAGAAGGGTAATAAATTCAACTTATAATTACATTTCTGTGGTGTTGACATAAAATTATAGATGGGATAATACAGCACGATAGTACAGTATGGTTTGAATCAATTATTCATGAAGTGGCAGTTTGTGGTAAGCCATAACATGCTCAATGCCTATACTTAGTAACCTAGGAGAATTCCCATATATAAAATCATGAAAATCTTATTTAGCTACTGACTAACTGATGTGTTCAGTCAAGCACAACTTGGCTATACTTAATGTTACAGGCCTGATTTCTTCACTGTTTGCCTAGTCTTGTGGCTATGGTTAGGAAGACAGACCAATATAATAATAGAGTTTTGGCAATTCAATATTGGAGCTTCTGTAATGATGTTCTTGCTTTTTAAAATGGTAACATTTTGGCAGGTTCCCTACATTTTGACCCATGCAGGGGAATCACTGCCACAGTAGCCATATAATTGCTTGTTTGTGTACAAAATGTAGATAAATTTTCAAAGCTGCAGTACATACAATGTCTCCGGTGTTGGGAGTAACGCGCTACATAAGTAACGCGTTACGTAATATTATTACTTTTGTGGTAACTAAGTAATATAACGAAATACGCTAGAAAACGGGTAATATAACTCGATTTACTTTACTCACAAATGTAACGCATTACCTAAGTAATATAGTTACTGTAATGAGTCTAATATTACGTAATATTATTACTACAAGTAACGAAGTTACTAATCTCATTAGTTAACTTCAGAGTAACGCCTAGCCAAAACGAAGTAACGAAGCTTACTGAATGAAGCTTATTCACCAGCTTCTTACTTATAACCAAGATTTGCACATTGTCCAACAACACAATCATGTTATGTGATACAGTGGTAGTTTCACACGTGATAGTTTAAGGCTGTGAACACAAAGTAATATAATATGTAATATTATTATAGTTACTTTATTTTATGGGTAATATGTAACTGTAACTAAATAGTTCAGTTGCAAGTAATATGTAATATGTAACTAGTTACTTTTACAAAGTAACTTGCCCAATACTGAATGTCTCATTGTGGTTACATTATGCATACTGTAGGTTCTGGTACTCTGCATCATAATTACTACTTTGGGTTTTTCAACACTACATCACAGACATCACCAGAAGAAATATCCATCCTAGTAATTACACCTGAATCACAATCAGTGTACTATTCAATTGAAGCTCCAGGGGAGGAATACTATACTAATGGTACCATCACTAGTAGCGAGCAGATAAGTATTAATCTTCCTACTGCTTTGACAACATCATCACATGATGATCGAGATAAGGGAATTCATCTGATGACCAGTAGTGATAAAGTAACTGTCATTGGCCAAAGCTTCTTTTCTAAAAGTGGTGACACATTTCTTGGTCTAGCTGCTACAAATGTATGTGGTGGTGAATGTGTGTATTATGGGATATCTGTACCAAGAAACACACTTTTTAATAAAACACATAATAGCTCTATTTTAGTAGTTGGTACAGAGGATAACACAATGATGAAGTTGACAGTCACACAACCAGTCACCATTAGTGTTAGTGACTCTACAGTTGATCTCGCTACTGGTATGCAGTACTCTTTTGTGATCAACAGGCTTCAAACTGTGTTGATTGGATCAGTTGATGATTTGACCGGAACTAAAATTGTTACTGACAAACCAGTATCTGTGTTGAGTGGTCATCAGTGTGGTAATGTACCAGTAAATGTTGATTATTGTGATCACCTAATAGAACAAGTTCCACCCACCACATTATGGGGTAGAGTATATTATACTGCACCATTAGCCACCAGAAGGTCATATACTATTAAAGTACTGGCAGCATATAACTCCACTGTTGTTAATATTTACTGTAGCAATACAAGAGTGTCTTATAATGTAAATGAAGGAGATTCTGTTACCTATACTGTATTAAACAGAGAATACTGTTCTGTGCATTCAGACAAAAGGCTACTAGTTGTTCAGTTCAGTCATGGACAAGATGATGATAACATTAATGGTGATCCAATGATGACACTAGTACCAGCTACAAATCAGTATAATAACAGATTTAAGTCATCTACGCTTCAAGGTCGATCAGCTGCAGACTTCACACACTATATTAGCATCATAGTGTTAGCACAGTGTTATCAACCTGACATGATCTACATGATATCAGGAGGAGTGAACAGGTCACTAGACACAGACCAATGGGTACCAATTATGGTCAATGATGTTATTGAAGCTTATGGTGTCCATTTAAATATTCCAGAAGGTGTGATTGAAGTGTTCCATAGCAATCCAAGTCCTTGTTTAGCAGCAATACTTTATGGTTTTGATGAATACCATGCCTATGGTCATCCTGGAGGAATGTATTTGAATCTTGCAGGTAACTAATACATTACAAATATGAATGTATCGCATGACGACAGATGTGTAAAATGCATGATATATATTTACAGTAATGCTCATGTACACAAACAAGAGCAAGATATCACTAGTAAGTGATTCAATCAGCACAATCTCACGCCACAATATTCATTGGGAACAGCTAATTACTTGCTGTACTCACATCCTTCATGGTTTTATAGCATGAGGCCATGTTGTTTACGCTAGACAATGTGGCACCAACAATTTTAAATTTATCACTCAGTTTAATATAAAAGCAATTCACTTTAGACTTTGTGTGAAACGAAATGGTTTGTATAAATTAAATTCATAGCAATGAATAAACCCGAACTCTGAAAATATATTTGTACGGCCTTTTGTAGCAAATCACTATTGTACCCACTATTGTGGTATGATTAACATTACCCACAAGTAGCAAGTTCGAGGACATAGATGTACCCATCTCCATGGTTATTTCTCCAAGATAGACAGTGAGAATACATCAGTTTGGACAATATCGCAGAAATTGCACTTACATCTCAACTAAGCACACTACTTCACAAAGGACAAAAGCAATAGTATTCATGTTAGAGAAGTGCAACTGTGAGTCATGTACTATAATAGTAACCATAAAACCAGTTACAGATAATGCTGCTACCCTAACAAGTTTCATATTGCTGAACTGACCAGATTTAGGTGTTTGCCACTAATATCACTTAGGGTGATGGTAGTGAAATAGTTAATTATAATGTTGCTACTATTGAAGTTTGTTTTAGAACCTGAACACATCAGTAATATTTAATGTACTGAAAGAATTGCATTGAATAATTAACTAAACACCATGATGAAAGCACATTATTATTAACTACGTATTATACACATAAAAAAAAAACATCATAAAATTACTCCAATTCCAAACTGTTGGAGCAGGCCAAGTCAATAGCTGGATCTTGTAAATTACACCTGTGATGGTTTGATCTGGATCCTCTTATACACATCCCTGTAAGACGAAGTAATGAAAAAGAAAGTTTACATCCGATTCCTCCTTGCCTTCTAGTTTTGTTCGTGGGAAGCCAACGACTGTTGAGCATGCTTTTAGCTGTTCTTTTGGTGGCTTTCCTTCAATAAGGCATAATGAATTGTGGGATATCACTGCTGCTTTGCTGTCAGAAGTCTGCCGCAATGTTCACACTGAACCACCATTACAGCATTTGTTAGGAGAATTATTCCACTACAGACCTACTAATGTAGAGGTGGCCAAATGATTAAATACCTTTACATCAAAAAAGGCCATCTCCTTATCTCATCCTCAAACACTCAGCACTCACATCAAGCCAAGAATCATCCATCTCTTATGCCTCCTCCCCTTTGGCCAATGGTATTGTCGAGCTGAGCTGGATAGGAAAATAATTGCGTGAAGAAGAGAGGGGCACTGGGGCACCTTTAGTGTTTCCTACCCTGGTGGGATTGGTCAAGCTGCAACTGTTATCTACAAAAGGCTAACAACACTGATATCTGAGAAACGTGGTCATCCTTATAGACAGACACTGCTTTGAGGGTTGCCAACCATATTGAAGACAAACGGCATCACAAAAGGCTCCTTTATGTAAGGTGTAGCCATGATCTAAAAGAGAAAGGGTAGTAAGCCAGCTAGATGGATCTTTCTCACTGGAGAGTAGTACAGATCATTGTATATATGGGTGCAAGGATAAGCACCATACTTATAATTATATACATATGTGTGTGTGTGTGTGTGCGTGCATGCATGCTCACGCATGTGTGTGTGCAGTTATATAATATATTATCTTCCTATATATACAGTACCTGGTGCTCCTGATCATTTATTTGTCAATGAGATCAATTCCACAGCAATAAATGTCACCTGGTCTGAACCAGATGTAACCAATGGAATTATCAAATCATATGAAATCCTCTACTCTGTTGGTAACATACTTGATACAAATGTTATTAGTATACCAGTTGTTGTGACCACAAACACTTCTTATCAAGTTATTATTGGTGGACTAGATCCCTTCACAATGTATAGTGTGGCTGTAAGGGCATATACTAGCACTGGAGCTGGAGAATTGACAGATACCTTCAGTATTCTAACTGATCATGATCCATACAGTAAGTACATATTATGCTAGTAAATTATACTGTTTACAGTGAGGAACATTTTCTATAATACTTATATTACAACCAAACGTAACCCACAGAATTAACAGTGTGTAACCAACAGCGTGTGTCCATTAGGTGTTGAAATTCCAATACATTTAACAGTTTTATCAGTTTATGATACTATGATTACACTGAGCTGGAGTCATCCTCAACTAAACCTATCAGTACTCCATTATCAGGTAACTGATCCGTTAATAATCAAATATAATGGTTTTAATGGTTTGTGTATGATTACAAAAATATTGCACTACAGGGGTGGTTCTAGAAGAAACATTGACTACTTCAAAGTAGAAAAGCACCATCATGCAAGGCCATAGTCATATGCATAGTCAACACTTTCAGGCAGGGTTCCACGCTAAGGTGTGGTACAGTAACTATAGTCCAGCTAGCCTTTAATGAGTGACAATCATTGTACAACACATAGGCGGTGGAGACAGGGGGGCCATGCCTTCCCCTCCCCACACACACACACACTTTTCTGTTTGCAAGAAAAGATCGAGATACTCTAATAGAACAGTCACAGTATTCAGAGAAGCAGTGTAGCAAGCTACTTAACTAAATAATTGGTGGAGAGCAGCTATTGTCAGCAGGTAGTGACCTTGTTGTTGTTGTTGTTGTTGTTGTTGTTTTTTTTGTTTTTTTTGGACTTCAACTTACAGCTATCCTGGCCCCCTAACTCTTTGGCCTGCTCCATCACCTCTGGTACAATATCATTTCACTGTTGAATCTTATTGTCCCAGACTATTACAGAAAGATTTGAAGCATTAGCAAAACACCAACTTCCATTGTAACTATAATAATTATTTTAGAGGCACTTAACCCATCCATAGGTGCTGTAGAAGCAATTTCTCCTGACAAAAGGAAGTAATTTTACATAATTTGGCCACTGAAAGCTACCTATGTTGTTCAAAATAAACTGGTTTAAGCTTCTGTGTATACTACTTGGATTACTCTGTTGGTTGTTCTATTAGAGTATATTGTTCTTATTCACCCATTCACAATGATTATGAACAAACACATGAGTACAGGTACAAGGAAACATTATGAATTTTAAGTTTTAATTAAACCGGCTAAGGCACCATGAAGGTATTGTGAGGCTGGTTTCTGATCACTGTTGTTTTTGTTTTTTTTTGTTAGAAAGTGGCAAAGTGCAAACCTCCATAATTATTATATGGTATGATATGATCTTTATGGCTGAATTACTGTATTTTTAAGGTTTGGTTTTGTATCATATATGCACTTGCTATCCAAGGTAGGTCATTGTACACAAAGTGACTCAATTACTTACTTAAAGTGAATGGCAATTTCTACTGTTTTGGGTAGTGGTTTTGTTGTGCCTATAAACAGGTGCACAAGGCATAAACTATGCCTGCAAAATTTAATTTATAATTTATTTCCCTTAATTAAAAGGTTGGTAGTTGCCAATACCTCATGCATGGTCTATCCCACATGAGATAACATCTAGACCTAAGTCAAAATTTTGCCCAAACACTTTCAGGAATTTTCCAATATTTCACCTATTATGCTGTTCGGCACTCCCTCATACCCCTAGGGTAGCAACATTTCTTACAATAATCTTGGAAACATTTTATATTGTGCTTTTGAAATTGTCTATTATGCTTTTGAGCAATGCTCCAAATTTTCCCTATCATTCTCCAACTATTCCCATTGTCCTCTGTTATGCTCCAAATATGCTCCTAGGAAATTGTGTCTTGACTGTTCTATTAGAGTATCTAAACGTTCTATTAGTATATGTTTCGCCGAGTGCTTTATTAGTATCTCAGCTGCGCGCCTCGTACTTTATTTTTCATATAGCACGAGCAAGGCTATGCTTTAAATGATTTATGGAACTTTCTAGTCGTGTAGCTTCACCATACACTAGGACTCGTAATTAACAAGCGTTGCACGAACTATTAGCAGCCTGAACGCACACAAACTAGTTTAACAAAGTAACTCACGCGTATTTCACCATAGTTTGGCATAGTAGACGTTCATCGCGTCTTTTGGCAGGTTTTGCTTGCAACCCACAATCGATTCTATTGTGAGTCACATGGTGAAGTATTTCCGTAATATCTCCAGGACTTGTCCGTTTACATTAACAAACGTAACAGCAACGTTACCTTCTCCCACCCATCATTGAAGCATTTAGGTATGTCTATAAAACCAATCCAGTGGTGGAACTCGTATTGGCTGGGGTGATTGATTACTCAGCGCGGCGAGGCTATCAGCCTTCACCGGCTTGGGTAATTAGTTGTACTGGCGCGAGCCCCGTAGGCTATTAGCCTACACTAAGGCACGTGGGCAACTGTGCTTTATTGCCCACAAAGAGTGCTTTATTGCACCACAAAGAGTGCTTTATTGAACGAATAAAGCACTCTTTGCGGTGCAATAAAGCACTGTTTGTGGTCGATGAAGCAGTTGGCCGGCTGAGAGTGTACTTTATGAAATTTAAAGTACACATTTTCCTTTGATCTCACCCACGCAAAGTTCTATAAGGATATTTCAACATGCTGTGACTGTTCTATTAGAATATATCAAAATTGTGCCTAATATGTTGACATTATGCTCAATGCTTTTGCCTACCTATTATGTCCCTGGCATAATTGGCACAGGCCTAATCAGTGAATACTCTATTATAGCATTTCACTACAAAGTGTCTGTTCTATTAGAGGGTATCAATCTAAGGAGCTATGTTCAATGCAGTTTAAGTGCTCTATTGCAGTTTGCATTTTCCACTGACTGCTCTATTAGGGAGTATCACTCTATTTTCAAGGAATTAATCTCTATAGTTTGAAATATCCACCTAATATGCTAGCATTACGCTAGCATAGTACTACAGATTATTCGCTTCTTATTATGCTAGCATTATTTGATGGTCTAATAACATCAAATGTGTGCATTGTTCTTTTTTTCTTTTTTGAGTTCTTTCACAAGATTGGATGAATATGACAACTAATACATACTTCAAGAACATAAAATTATGGTTAACCCTTTATTACCGAAGTTTTTTTTACAAAACCGCAAGTGTGAAAACTTTTATGGCTTGTGTGAAATGTGGGCGATACGAGTGGACCCCACCCATTAATTAACCCATCAAGCTATATACCGTTTGATAGCCAACTCTCTCTTCTACCAACACAGCTAGAATACTTACAGATCACACACACAACTCACGCGCTATGAAGCGAAGAAAGCGTATCTTCTCCGTATCGCCATGGCATTGAAAGATGGGCGCCGCCATCTTACTAATCAACGCGATGACATCACACTATTTATTTTTAGAATCCTTATCACGTGGGGAATGGAGTAACTCCAACTAAAGCCTCCTAGTAGCAGGGAGAAGGCGAACATGGAGTTTTAAACAGGTATTATTGTTTTGTATACGCTATTTTATATTGCCAAGTGCCATAACTTGCCCATGCTTCTTCCTATCGCCGAACGGTAAACTTCATTAAAAACGCCCGGTCCTTCTGAGCAGTTTGGTAGCAATTTCAGCTTCGTAGCCCCTAGGAAAAAGGAGTTATGGCTCCGTTTATAAAGGGCACTCGTTATGGCAATATATTAGCCATTCGATAATAAAGGGTTAAGGTGTGAACCAAGAAGATTCATATGAATGTGGTAGCAGTTGCTAAAGAAAAAAGTACACAGGATTTTACCTCTACCTGTGAAGAATTAAAAACTTATCAATAGTACTTGTGACAGATATTAAGCTTTTAATGGCATGTTTAAAGCAAATGTGACTGAATCAACCATATGGGAGCAAGAGCCAAAGTTGAGATAACATCAGCATAACGTTGCTGCACTTGAACTTGTCAGGTCTGCTTCTGTTAGACTAGCCACTCTAATACAACCAGCCCAAGTGTATAGTAGTTAATGTGGCTTAGTGATAGATGCAAACATTAAATTTGATTCCTGATAACGATAAAGTTTTTTTTCTATATATTTTTAATATAACAGTTTCTTCTATTGTTATGTACTCTTAATGCACAGCAATTTTTTCTCACTATACGTTTTTAATGCAGTATTTCCACTTGTTATGTACCTATGTTTTTTGCTCAACTCAACCTTTCTTAATGAATCTGTACCAGACAATAGGGTAAAATCTGTACATAGGGCAGGTACCAGTGTTGGTATCATTGTACTGTATAGTAGGGACCACAAAGGTGTAGGCATGGCCCACAAAAAACATCACCCAAAAAGCCAGCCTCAGCTTTCCCTGACGACAATGAAGCAGTATTGGTTAGGTAAAACTAAGCCCAAACAAGCTTTCAGTTAGATCAACTCAAAACACTTTTAACAAGTTGCGATGGACTTTTCAAAATTATTTAACAGAATTTTCTAGTGACTGACTGACTGACTTATGCCTTCAGACAAGCACAACTTGATAATGGCTAAGGCTACGGACTTGATTTTTTAACTGTTCGACGTCACTTCAGCTCGAGAGGTGCCTTTTGGCATACCACAGTACATACAATGCATTCTTCACGGACTTACCAGTGTCCTCCTTTGTGTCCCATTCATCTTTGCTGACAACAAAAAGTGTCGATTTGGCAGTAGCACGTACATGGTGGCTTCCCTTAATTTGTAATGAAAATTGTCCGTATTTTTCATAGTGGCTGATTGCAGAGGTGCTTTTAGAACAGTTCCTGATTTTTTCTGCTGTGTAACGAGTTGAACATAGCTGACAATTGATTAACAAAGCATAATGGATATTTTCAGACAATAATTGATATAACTAACGCGCTGCCATTTCTTTCTTTTGATGTGGTATGTGTGGGTTCACCAGTCATAATAATTGTTATTCATATAAGAAGTTAACAAACAAGTACACAAAAAAATCTAGAGTAGGGACCATAGTACATCAATAAAAAGTACTAAACAAGCTGGAGTATATAGTGTATGATATTAAATCACAGTAAAGCAATAAGAAGTGTTATATCCCTACTGTGCATTTCCGTTATGGTATCTTGAGCACAGTAGGGATATAACACTTCTTATTGTTTTATTGTGATTTAATATCGTGCACTACTCCAGCTTGTTTCAACTGATGTGCTATGGTCTCTACTCAGTTGAAAATTCCAATTTATTTTGTACTTTTAATATATAAATTAAGTAAACTGTTAAGAATATAACTGGGTACTAAGTTAAACAATGCAAGACATAGCATAATTGCTCTTATTTCACTTCCTTTTCGTCCCAGCACATGAGGTGCAGGTACTTAGTGCCGGCTTCAGTCAAACCATAATATGCAGTGCCATTTTTATAATTTAACCAATTGATATTACATCACAAGGATCTTGTAACACTTAAGTGTCAGGATAACTGAATATCAAGACACATGATAGGGTTGGCAATGAAAAATCGACCCCCTTTGGATTAACTTGTTACTTAGGGGATGGAGCCTACCAATGGTCTAGTTTTAAATGGTGGGCATGGTAGAGACCAAATGCCTTTTGTATGGGATATAGCCGTGTCATAAATTTTGATGGAGTTCGGCTCCTATTCATAAAAATGGGCAGGAACATCTGGAATGTTGTCCAGTGCTTTTTTGGGTTATTAGGTGATATGCTCTACAACTTAAAAGGTGATTCACTATACTTTAATCTTTGCTAAAACAGCACTTGATGGGTCTGCAATGAAAAATCAACCCACTGAAACTCATGTAACGAAGTCCAAAGTTGTTTTACTAACTCCCAGACACCTTTTTGGGCCTTATTAAGTGGAATTTTACAGTGTTTACGTGCCAGCACAAGCCGATGCTCTCACTCACACTATAATTTAGAAACTCACAGCATCCGTATCCCCAAGACTACGCATCCATTGTCGACAGTATAATGACCACCACGTAATGTACCATTCATGGAAACATTGAAGCATGCTAAACAGCATAGTTGATGCTTTTGTCCATTTTTATTTAAAACCTGAAAAATCGTGAAAATTTTAAATATGCACTACAGAAATAGCAAGGGGAATCACTGTATTATTACCCCATGGTTTTGATGTAGCCTTGGGTAGGATTGATCACTCAGAGTTGGAGGAGAAACTATAGAGGTTGATTTTTTCATTGCCAACCCTACACACGGTAGTGTGTCGTGCGGCCCAAAAAACCAGCACGCAACGCCGTGAGTATATTAACAGGAAGAAAGAAAATGCAATTTTCACACATTCGTAACTCTGTGCTGCCTTTACAAAGCACTACAATTTCACTGTGGATGCACCCTCCAGCGTCAGCATGCACCAAATTTCAGCAAAATCACTTCAAGCATTCTTGAGATATGAGACTTCAAAAATTGGCTTAGTTTCTTTTTTTTCTTCATCTTTTTTTCCGCACACTTACAAAAAACTGCCATAAATGCGAATGCAATATCCGATTACCTTGAAATTTGGCACACAGAGGGGTATAAAGGTGCATCTCGGTATCAAGTTTGGATGGAATATGTACGATAAGCAGTATTAGCGATTAAGGTAAGTGTCCCTAATATGAGACAGTACATATTATGGGACACTTTGATAATTTGAGCTATAATTACTATTATGCACTCACTTTAGTGTGCGTAGCATGCTATAAAGGTTTTTTGACATATCAGTTTTCACACGTGTATCAAAATTTTAGCTAAATAGTGCATAAATCATGAGAGTTGTGGAAGATGTCAATATAGCTTAAAACCATGAAAATCAAGCTTAATTTTGCTGTGTAAAGATGACCCTGTAAAAAGCTGGTAAATATGATGAAATACAATCATGTGTAGCATTTCATCTTCATAACATGTTGTTTGAAACATTATCTATTATCCAAAAGGTAAAAAAAGTAATCACTTTCGGAATGTTTCAGTAACATCTGAAGTGAAAGAAACACATACAGTGGATATATGTACCTCTACATTGGAGTTGTACTGCACTGACTGTCGATATACTTTTTTTATTATTAAAAGATGTATCAGTAAATGTTTTAGTGTACCTTCACATAAATTAGAAGCTATTTGCAACTGTCAGTATCTGAAAGTATAACTATATTAACTGTCTCATAATATGATCGGCTGTCTCATAACTATGGACATTTACATGCCAGGAAGCCATACAAAGAAATCTGCTATCTTGTAAAAAATATCCATAAAATTTTAATATTCTATATGGAACATATTGGTGCGTACCTGGTCAAAATTTTATTGCTTTACATGCCTTCTACTCCAAGTTAGAGGATATCTGTCTCATAATGATGTACACCAACAACATTGAGACATCTTACATGTTCTCATCATTGGATTGTGCCATATGGCTAATTTTTTGAGTGAAGTTAATAATACTAATTGATGAGTCTTTGGTCCAAAGTTTAAGTCCCTATGAGTTATCTGTGTGCAGTAATATTCAATCATCCTTAAGTGTCCCATAATAGGAACACTTACCTTACTCACAAATAATAACACCAATATATTTTCACACATACAGAGTAAACCACTTATGGGGAAAAGCTGAAAATCAGTACATGGATAGGTTATCTATTGAACCTCTAACCTTTTAGGGTTTGAATAGAAATTGAGCTAAAAACCACGAAGGTACAACCACCAAAAAACCAATAGTGTGTAACACTACGTGATCGAGATTAGCTAACCACTCCGTGGAATGATTTGAAAATCAGTGTACAGATGGATTAATCACCTTAGAAAGATCCTTCAATGTTTGAGAGGAATCAGAATTAAAGCCACAGAATTATAACATGAAATCCGACTCGGTGTAGCAAGTGCAAGATCGAGATACTCTAATAGAGCAGTCACTCTAATAGAGCAGTCACCCTGAAGAGATCAGCTAGAAACAAGTAATCTTATATAGAGATCAACTACAAACAAATCACACTGTAGAGCAACCAGCTTGATCAAGTCACCCTGTAGAGAGTTCAACTACATTTCAAGTCACCGTGTAGCTGCTAGAGACAAGTCACTCTGTAGAGAAACCAGCAGGAAACAAGTTGTCATAAACCATATGTATATTTTACCCTGTATGCATATGGGGCATCTCGTACACATATGGGGTACCCCATACATGTATGGGTATAGGGCAGATCACTTGTCCCATAATATGCATATGGGACGCCCATACATGTATGGAACCCCATGCACATATGCCCATGTGCGTATGGGGCCCCATGCACATATGGACGCTCCATACGCATATGGGACAGCTCTCCCCTCTATTTTACCTGGGATTGATGGGCTGCCATCCCCATGACATAATATAAACCAGCTTCAAGAGGACATTAACAACATCTCACTCTGGAGCTGCAACACTAATATTTTTTTCAACAAAGCTGAATTTATTCATCTACAATTCTGGTCAAGAGCTTCAACTACTTATGCATACAAGGTCAATAGTAAAGAAATTCTCCAAAAAGCATTGCACATACTTTTACTGATAACCTTCAATAGTCAGAGCACTATAAGATCATTGCAGCAAAAGCCTACCAAGCTCTGGGACTTCTCCATTATGCTTTTAGGACAAATGATATGTGCAATGTTTTTTGGAGAATTTCTTTACCATTGACCTTGTATGCATTCCAATGTGAGTATATATGTGACTGAATTTTGGAAAATCACCCATATGGGCGCACGTGAAATAATTAGAATTTTCATGTTTAGTGGGTTGCTAATAAGAGCAGGAAACAGTTTTGAAAATATGTTCAAGGTATTGAGAATGGCTGTAATCCATCAACAAGTAGATTTGCACTATAAAGTTTGTGGTTGATCATTGAATATTTTAGGTGTCAAATGCACCCATATGGGTGATTTTCCAAAATTCGGTCACATATGACCTTGATTAACTGTTGACTCCATAGCTGAGAGCAACTGAGATTTGACTAAGGAAATGTATAATTGTTTTTCACTATAGTGAAAAGCAATTATACAAGGACACACTCACATTGGAACACATTCAATGTAGGGCAACAAAATTCATATTAAATCATTTAAATGACTACAAATCATCTTTAAAAACTAGACTTGAGCAGCTACAATTGCTATTACTAATGTACACATACTACTAATGTACGCATTATGAACTCAATGACTAATGTTTCTAGTAAAGTGCCTTAAGCAGCCATCTGATCATTAACATCCATCAGCATATAAATTTAGCTATAAGCTATACAAGATCCAGAAACTTTTGCAAGTTAAATTACCTTCTTCCATATATCAACACTTCTATTTCAGCAAATTGTCAGATTGTGGAATCATCTACCTGTAATCAACACATCTCTTTAGTACATCAACTTAAGAAACTACCTTCGGGAAGAATTCTTAATCCTGATTTACCCTGCATCTTTCATACGGTCTGTCCCCATTATATCAATGTTCAGCCATTCCAGTTTCAACTAATTTCCACAATTAACTCTTCAACACAGTTTACTTGTACTTCACTCGTGCACACACTATCTGTAGTTTAATTTGTTTTTCAGCCTACAGGACCGTTGAGTCCTGTAGACCTTCAGCTTCTATGCTGTAAAGTTATATAAATAAATAAATATTTTAGACTGTAAAATAAACTAATTGTAAGGTGAGAGTTGCACTAAGTTGTAGCCTGACTGTTCTATTAGAGTATCTCAATCACTTTCTATAAAATTAAAAGTAAATCAATGTTTTTGGGGATTTAATAGCTATAATGGATGCTAGTCAAATTGCTATAACTACTCATAAGTTTGAAAGGCGAAACCAAAGAAACCCATCTAGATCCACCACTAAAACTGTCAGGATTTGAGTAGCTCTGTAGCTATCTAGCTAATTGGTTAACTACAAGGTTTTAAATGTATTTTTATCATCACCTCTGATGAAGGATTAAGCTAATAGATTGATTTAAGCTAGTGACCCATATGTATGGGTGCCCTGTAAGTGTATGGGTGTTCCATACACGTATAGAACAAATATGAGTATGGGTCACAACAAAGTCACCCTGTGGAGAGATTAGAAACAAGAGTTCAACTACATTTCAAATCACCCAGTAGAGAACTCAACTACATCATTTCAAGTCAGAATTCAGCTAGAAACAAGTCACCCTGTAAAAAGTTCAACTACAAACAATGAAGATTCAGCTACAGTTCAGTTATGTAACAAGTCACCTTATTACCTATGTGAATATCATTCATATGTTATAATACAAATATATATCATACAAAAACCTATGCACACATTATAATTCCATCTCTTGTTCAACAATTCCTGTAGTAAAGAGAAAAAACAAGTTAAAAGGAAACACCAAAGCCAGTTTATGGCTGGCTTTGGCTTGCAATACAAAAAGAAGTGATATCTAAACCAAAACAGCCAAGCTGTAAAACAAGAGTGCAGCTTCCAAAAAGGCCAGGGTGAAAAAAGTTGTAAAATCGAAAGTGGTGGCCAAGAAATGGCTGTATGGTAGGTTAATGGCAAACATTTTAATCACAACAATTCAGGTGAATTTTGTGCTGAATCCTCGAAGGAGGGCACAAATTCACCTGAATTGTCGTTATTAAAATTGTCCTTATCCTACCATCACAGCTATTTCTTGGCCACCACTTGATTTCACAACTTTTTTCACCGTAGCCTTTTTGGGGGCCACACTCTTGCTTGGCTGTTTTGGTTTAGATATATTGAAAATGAAAGTATGTGTATGCTGCAAATCATGTGGTTAAGTTTCATGATCTCCGCAGGTTCACTATACCCATAATCAAAACCAAATCCTATCTATCAACAGCACAGGCGCTTCTGCTAATCTGACTAACCTTCTCTCTGGTGTGGAATACTCAATCTATATCACAGCTTTTATCACCAGAGAACTCAGAATTACCAGCGAAACTGCTACTGCAACTACATGTAGGATTTGCTTAATGGTGTCATCTTTATTGTTACATGTGCTTTTTCCTGTTTAGTTCAAGCAGCCTTATTTCAATTACGACTCTACCCTATTGAAAGTTGTGTTGGATGGACAGTAAGCGTACATGCTTGGTGTAATAGCCATGATTGTACATTTTTTGATAGGGAGATAATCAAAAAAGGAAACTGATTGATATTAAATTAATTGTAACGGAAAAGATTAAGCAGAAATGTTTCTGTGAATTCAACATTGTTAATGCAGCATTTAGTTGTCGAGGATCAGTTGGAGACTTTAAGGACGCAGTTGTGTATAGAGCTAAAGTGCTATCAAATATCAGTGCTGAGGATATCATCAATAAGACAGACCTCTGGGTAAAATCTGAGACATCAGTAACTGTAGATCAAGTCACTCTACATGTTGATCCAAGTTGTCCATCAATGCTTAAGTCATTTGAATCAAGGGACTGTGTTGTGATCAACCAGTCATCAAGTAGTGATGACCTACCAGTTGGAACAATTGTTGGAGCAGCAATAGGAGTGATAGGAATTATAGTAATAGTAGCTGTGTTGCTAATCATCATGAGATGCTATAAAGAGAAGGATAAGCAGTTGTAAGTATAAATTAACAATATTAAGACTCACGGTAGTGAGTCATGAGGCCAAGAAGCACAAAGCGTGCGCCCACAATATAATAAACACGCGGCCACTACTGTGAGTCATTTACATGAGGGATCGATTATGCCATCTTTCAAAATCCGCATGGCGAAATCTCAGGCACTTACTAAAAGATTCCACCTCGAAACCAGGGGCATGTAACCTTTGTGTAATGAGTAACTGCCACACGAAAAGTCAGGCGACTTGTTGGATTAGTTTGTTCAATCGCCCACCCATTTACCATGCGTTAATTAAATTATTTATTCAAATGTGTATCGTTCTTTTTTTCATTTTCTTCGTCATCGCATCCCATTGAAGCGATTTTCTTTCAACCATGAAGTTGTATTGTAAAAAGGCTGCGGCTATCAGGGGCTTTTTACACAATGTATCTGTACATTTAATTTTGCTAAAAGTTGTTTGTTAGTTTATGAGATCGCTTTTGTGCTCTTTGAAGATTCAAACTTGCTGCCATGACGTCATGGTGTGAGGCACCCGCCTCAATCCCCAAACCCAAACAGTGTGGAAGTGGGCAAGGTCATTAGCCATAGCGAGCTGGCTGATTTGATAGACACTGTACTGTCGACTCTTGGTTTAATTGTGAGCAGTCACTGGTCAGTTTGTTTTAATTTTGCCACGGTATGCCTCCACTGACTCATCAGTGTGACTCCGGCCCATGCCAGCAGGGCCGTACATAGCTATAACCAGTTGTTTCATACCCGCTGTAGTGATACAGTTGAAGTAATTTACTGCTACATTATCCGTGCACGTCTCTAATCCCGCCCCAGCCCTTCAGTGCCTGTGAAACTTCAGCATCAGCGCATCACCTTTCAGTCACAGCACTTCTAGACCCTCATGCAACCACCCACAATTATAGAAACTCTTAATGATAGCATGATATATTGTAATAGTAAACATTTACATTATGATGATCCCATAAAATTAAAAAAAAATGACTACAATAGCACAAGAAGCCAGATACACTAGTGTTTGGCTATGAAGTACCACCAAGAGTTCATAATATAGTAGTGGGATCTTGGTATCACATATTATTTTTTCTTCACCATTTGCATGATTTGTCCATTGACCATAAACTCACCTGCCAACAGTCACAACATCAGTATCCACCTTGCATATACAGAAAGGGATACAGTATGGTAAGGCACAACTAACTAAAAACACGTAATCATAGTCAGACTAACATGTCAACAAACACTTACTTCCACTATTATGATTATTGTTAAAGTGAGCATCCAACATAATCATTCTCAAGATGTATTCAGCAGTTGATGACCAATTTTGGAGTATATTACTTGACTTCTTTTGTGGTTCTCACCTACATTGTTGACATAACAATTTGTGTTGCTAGAAGACATATAAACTAGGAGGGACTAATGGTTATAGCATAATGGTAAACAAGTTACAACAGCAAAGGAAATTTTAATCAACTAGCAGTGATTGGATAGTTGATAGATAAAAGTAGAAGACAATTTGTAGTTTTTCCAGTCCTGATTGTTGGAGAATAAGCACATTAGCTGCTATAAGCATGAAAAAGGCAAGACAGACTAAATTTCAACACAAGGTTTATGGTGCAAACTCATTATGCACCTACCAATGTGTTCCCCTTGGATGTAAGTGGGGCTTTACAAGGCAAATTGACATGAAACTGCTGCTTCACTATGGGGCATTTGACAATCATTCATTAAGCACCCAAGTATTTTTTCTACGCTATGTCAAATCCCCCATGTTGCAACTGGAGCAAATGGTGGGGATTTGACACAGTAGGTTTGTCCTACCATGGGCATTTAACATTCGGTTGTGCCCACTATATGCCCGAAGGGGGAGGGGGGTTAGTGGGGCAATACATTGATATTTGCATTATATATAATATGGTGCATCTACTGGGATAAGTAGATTAAGCCTATACCTTGCAGGCCTAAGCATGTTCCTCTCCTGTTTTGAAAAATGATCTTTTATTGCCTGCCCCTAACTGGAGTTTTCCTGACACCTTCAACATCACAAAAAGCTATCTAGAATGGTTAATTTAGCTTTGACCATTGGCAAACTGCAACACTCAACAATTATATCAGAGTATACATAACTCTATATTTCTGCCCAGTTAAGTAGGGTCCATGGTTGCCTCAGATCTGCACATATTATCATCACATCAATCGATTGATGCATAGTAATTATGATATATACTGTATGTACGCATTGAGCTGAGCCCTCAAAAATATTAACTTATTAGTTTTGTAGTATTGACTTACTTGCTAATCATTCAAATGCCTGACAGATTATTTATAGCCAAAGATTTCACCATACATTAGAGGAAGCCATAAAAGTATATAGCCTTATAGCCTTTCCTGAACTGTTGGTGGAAGCATTTGTTTGCTCTTGACAACTTCGTTGTCATCACCAACCATCTGGTTGGTTGAAATGTTAAGAAAAAATATTTCATTTTTAGCTGTTTTCTCACTGGTTCAGCTCAACGTGTTTGTGGTCTGACCCACACAGCTGCTAGAACAAGCCAGCTGCAAGGATCTGGCCTACAAAAGCATAGATATATAATTCCAGGAAGCTACTATGGCGTGGGGGATTCCTGTCTAAAATTACGACGGTAGTTATATCTAATCCAAAACAGCTAAGCTGTAAAAAAAGTGTGCGGCCCTCAGAAAGGCTATGGTGAAAAAAGATGTGAAATCCAAGGTGGCGGCCAAGAAATGGCTGTGATGGTAGGTTAATGGTAAAAATTTTAATAATGACAATTCAGGTAAATTTTGTGAAGTGGCACAAAAATTCACTTGAATTGTCGTTATTAAAATTTTTACCATTAACCTACCATCACAGCCATTTCTTGGCCGCCACCTTGGATTTCACATCTTTTTTCACCATAGCCTTTCTGAGGGCCGCACACTTTATTTACAGCTTAGCTGTTTTGGATTAGATTTCATTTCTTTTTGTATTTGTATACCCCAAAGTCGGCCTATGGCCAGCTTTGGGACTTTTTTAACTTATGTTTTTTTTCTTTACTACAGGAAGAAGAAAAGATGAAGTAGATGTACTTTAAATATTTTATCAGTAAATGTACAAATTATATATATAATACATATGTGACCGGATTTGCGAAAGGAGTCTTCCACACACATCCAATTTGCCAACTTTGACAATTGATAACTTCAGATTGGAAAGAACTATTGCCTTGAAATTTGGGCAGTGGTGAGCACCACTATAGCTGAATACATGGTGAAATTTTCAGGTTAATATGTTACTTGAACACTGAGTTATGGTCTCCAACGTTTACAGAATTGGATGTGTGTGGAAGACCCCTTTTCGCAAATCCGGTCACATATATTGATTACAGAAATCTCCATGGTGGTTTCTTTGTAACTGAACACTCTACAAGGTGACTTCTTCTAATTGCTCTCTCTACAGGGTGAATTGTTTGTAGCTGAACGATCTACAAGGTAACTTCTTCTAGCTGATCTCTCTACAGGGTGATGTGTTTGTAGCTGAATTCTGTACAGGTGATTTGTTTGCAGCTGAGATCTTTACAGAATGGTTTATTTGTAGCTGAACTCTCTAAAAGGTAACTTCTTCTAACTGATCTTTCTACAGGGCAATTTGTTTCTGGCAGAATTTTCTACAGGGTGATTTCTTTGCAGCTGAACTCTCTACATGGTGGTTTCTTTGTAGCTGAACTCTCTACAAGGTAATTTCTTCTAGCTGATCTCTCTACAGGGAGATTTGTTTGTAGCTGAACTATCTACAAGGTAACTTCTTATAGCTGATCTCTCTACAGGGTGATTTGTTCGTAGCTGAATTCTGTACAGGTGATTTGTTTGCAGCTGAGCTCTTTACAAAATGGTTTCTTTGTAGCTGAACTCTCTCCAAGGTAACTTCTTCTAACTGATCTTTCTACAGGGTGATTTGTTTGTAGCTGAATTCTGTACAGGTGATTTATTTGCAGCTGAGCTCTTTAAAGAATGGTTTCTTTGTAGCTGAACTCTCTACAGAATGATTTGTTTGTAGCTGAAATCCCTACAAGGTAACTTCTTCTAGCTGATCTTTCTACAGGGCGATTTGTTTGTAGCTGAGTTCTCTACATGGTGGTTTCTTTATAGCTGAACTCTCTACAAGGTGACTTCGTCTAGCTGATCTCTGTACAGGGTGATTTGTTTGTAGCTGAACTCTCTACAGGTGATTTGTTTGTAGCTGAACTCTCTACAAGGTGATACTTCTAGGTGATCTCTCTACAGGATTCCTTGTTTCTAACTGAACTCTCAACAGGGTGATCTGTTCATAGCTAAACTTTCTACTGGGTGATTTGTTTGCAGCTGAACTGTCTAAATAGTGGTTTCTTTGTAGCTGAACTCTCTACAAGGTAATTTCTTCTAGCTGAACTCTCTACAGGGTGACTTGTTTCTAGCTGATCTCTCTACAGGGTGATCTGTTCATAGCTGAACTTTCTACAGGGTGATTTATTTGCAGCTGAACTCTCTACAAGGTGAATTCTTCTAGCTGAACTCTCTACAGAGTGATTTATTTTTTGCAGCTGAACTCTCTACATGGTGGTTTCTTTGTAACTGAACTCTCTACAGGGTGATTTGTTTGTAGCTGAACTCTCTACAGGGTGATCTGTTCGTAGCTGAACTCCCTATAAGGTAACTTCTTCTAGCTAATCTTTCTACAGGGCGATTTGTTTGTAGTTGAGTTCTCTACAGGGTGATTTGTTTGCAGCTGAATTCTCTACATGGTAGTTTCTTTGTAGCTGAACTCTCTACAATGTGACTTCTTCTAGCTGAACTCTCTACAAGGTGACTTGTTTCTAGCTGAACTCTCTACAGATGATTTGTTTGCAGCTGAACTCTCTACATGGTGGTTTCTTTGTAACTGAACTCTCTGCAAGGTGACTTCTTCTAGCTGATCTCTCTACAGGGAGATTTGTTTGTAGCTTAACTCTCTACAGGTGATTTGTTTGCAGCTGAACTCTCTACATGATGGTTTCTTTGTAGCTGAACTCTCTACAAGGTAATTTCTTCTAGCTGATCTCTCTACAGGACAATTTGTTTGTAGCTGAACTCTCTACATGATGGTTTCTTTGTAGCTGAACTCTCTACAAGGTGATTTCTTCTATAGCTGATCTTTCTACAGGGTGATTTGTTTGTAGCTGAACTCTATACATGATGGTTTCTTTGTAGCTGAACTCTCTACAAGGCGATTTCTTCTATAGCTGATCTTTCTACAGGGTGATTTGTATGTAGCTTAACTCTCTACATGATGGTTTCTTTGTAGCTGAACTCACTACAAGGTAACTTCTTCTAGCTGATCTCTTTACATGACAATTTGTTTGTAGCTGAACTCTCACATGATTGTTTCTTTGAAGCTGAACTCTCTACAAGGTGATTTCTTCTAGCTGATCTTTCTACAGGGTGATTTCTTTGTAGCAGAACTCTCTACAAGGAAACTTCTTCTAGCTGATCTCTCTACAGGGAGATTTGTTTGTAGCTGAACTCTCTACATGTGATTTGTTTGCGGCTGAATTCTCTACATGATGGTTTCTTTGTAGCTGAACTCTCTACAAGGTAACTTCTTCTAGCTGATCTCTTTACAGGGTGAATTGTTTGTAGCTGAACGATCTACAAGGTAACTTCTTCTAACTGATCTCTCTACAGGATGATTTGTTTGTAGCTGAACTATCTACAAGGTAACTTTTTCTAGCTGATCTCTCTACAGGGTGATTTGTTTGCACCTGAATTCTGTATAGGTGATTTGTTTGCAACTGAGCTCTTTACAGAATGGTTTCTTTGTAGCTGAACTCTCTACAAGGTAACTTCTTCTAGCTGATGTATCTACAGGGTCACTAGTTTGTAGCTGAATTCTCTACATGGTGGTTTCTTTGTAACTGAACTATCTACAAAGTGACATCTTCTAGCTGATCTCTCAACAGGGTGATTTGTTTGTAACTAAACTCTCTACAAGAAAACTTCTAACTGATGTCTGAACAGGGTGAATTGTTTGTAGCTGAACTCTCTACAGGGTGATTTGTTTGTAGCTGATCTCTATACAGGTTACTTATATCTAACTGATCTCATGAATTCTGTTCAGGGTGACTGCTCTATTAGGATGACTGCTCTATTAGAGTATCTCGATCTCGCACTTGCTACACCAAGTTGGATTTCGTGTTATAACTCCGTGGCTTTAAGTCTGATTCTTCTACACCATTGAAGAGCCTTTCTAAGATGATAACTCCATCTGTACAGCGATTTTCAAAGCATTACCCCAAGCGGTTTACCTGGTAGGCGTGGCAAGCAGTCGTTTTTTATTAGCTAATCTCGATTGCGTAATTGTTACACACTGTTGGTTTTTTCGTTGTATCTTCCTGGTTTTTAGCTAGATTTCTTTCAAACTACAAAAGGTTTGAGGTTCAATAGTTAACCTATTCACCCACCGATTTTCAGCTTCTTCCCATACGCGGTTTACCCTGTAGGCGTGACAACATATTGGTGTTATTTTTCGTGAATAATCGCTCATAACTCTTTGCCTGTTTATTGTATTCCAGCCAAAGTTGGTACAGAGATGCGCCTTTATACCCCTCTTCTGTGTGCCAAATTTCAAGGCGATCGGATAAGGCGTTCGCATTTTATAGCAGTTTTTGTAAGTGTGCGAAAAGAGGAAGAAAAATAAGAAGAAAAAAAAACGAAGAAACTAAGCCAATTTTTGAAGTCGCATATCTCGGGAACGCTAGAAGCGATTTCGCTCAAATTTGGAAAGTGGAGTGCTGAAGGTGGAGGGAGTGTCCATAGCAAAATTCGTGTTGTTTCATCAAGGCAGCACAGAGCTACGGAGGTGCGAAAATTGCATTTTCTTTCTTCCTGTCAATATACTCACGGGGTTGCGCGCCGGCTTCTTGGGCCGCACGACACACTACCGTGTGTCTTGATATCCGTTTACAATGACTTATACACGAACTTACTCGGCAATTCGCTGGGAGAATAGTGTGATGCATTCAGCGCCTTCATGTCCATTCCGAGGCATACATTCAGCAGCAACTCGCAGCTGATCCGCCTCCACTTGTTACACACAGAGACTAGTTATATCACCAACCCACCGCTTCAGGAAGAACCATTAAGATGGCCAGTGTTGGGCAAGTTACTTTGTAAAAGTAACTAGTTACATATTACATATTACTTGCAACTGAACTATTTAGTTACAGTTACATATTACCCATAAAATAAAGTAACTGTAATAATATTACATATTATATTACTTTGTGTCCACAGCCTTAAGCTGTCACGTGTGAAACTACCACCTTATCACGTGACATGATTGCGTTGTTGGACAATATGCAAATTTTGGTTATAAGTAAGAATCTGGTGAATAAGCTTCATTCAGTAGGCCTCGTTACTTCGCTGTGGCTAGGCGTTACTCAGAGGATAACTAACGAGATTAGTAACTTCGTTACTTGTAGTAATAATATTACGTAATATTATACTCGTTACAGTAATTATATTAGGCCAATGAAACTTGATTAGCAGTTTCGCGTCATTGCCCACATGCTTTTGATGCACCCGCATGGGATTTCATTATTGGAATTTCAGATTGAAATACTCTAATAGAGCAGTCACTTTTACTCTAATGAAGTAATCAGCTATACTCTAATGGAAAAATCATTTGTTATATGGATTAGTAACGTACTTTAGTTATTTATTGCAAGAGTAATCAATGTAGATCTCACTTTTTTTGGCAGAAATCTTCATGTTTGGGATGTGTGTTGTGCTTTTGGAAAATAATGAATAATGAATAATAACCGCCCGCCCTCATCAAATTTTTGAAAATCTGAGCGAGAAACTGGTAATCAAGTTTCATTGGCCTTACTTAGGTAACGCGTTACATTTGTATGTAAAGTAACTTGCATTATATTACCTGTTTTTATAGCGTATTTCGTTATATTACTTTGTTACCACAAAAGTAATAATATTACGTAACGCGTTACATAAGTAACGCTTTACTCTCAACACTGAAGATGGCAGCCTCGACTTTGTCACTATCCCTGGTTCTTATTTTCACGTGAAACATCACGCAGAATATCATGTGAGTCCTTGAGGGAAATTTGAACGGTTTGAATGAGTTTTCTCTTAGCAAGTCACTTTTAGTAGCACTTCTAAACCTGAACTTGAAGCTTTTGCTACTGATTTAGCTAGCTAATCTGATACTGAAGCTGTTATTATGCATGCATGCATGCATGCAGTGTCTCCTATGTAATATAATAGCCAATCTTCAGTAACTGTATGTTCTCCATTCAACAAAAAGTAGTGATATCCTGTGCCAAAACAGCCCAGCTGTAAAAAAAGGCGAGGCCAAGAATGCACAAGTAGGTGTTCATGGAGTAACTACAACCAAAAGACATGATATCAAAATCTGGCCAAGAAAGCATTTACAGTATAGGCACTTTTGTGCATTCATTTTCTATATGCTTCACATTATCACATCCAGCTAGCTGTACATGTGTGCTTGCAATATAAACAATACTACTGAGACGATAAAAGATGATTACACTGCATTGTTACCAAAATTAATTTAACTAAAAATTTACAATTGGTTTCTACTTGGCCATCTTTTTGCACTGTATATTAAAATAAAAATGAATAATGAATACTCCACGAATAAATTCAAACATAAACAAGATTACCTATAGGAATATTACATTAATAAAACTGGCTGCTGAATAAAGAGTGATGTGCTTAGGGGCTGAACTAGTGGGGGGGGGGGGGATGATCTTTGCAGTGTACACTCATTCTTTGTAGCTGAATATCATTGTAGCTACTAAGGAGAAAGCATATGCCATTTTCTCACACAAGCTCAAAATATTGCACTCCACTTTTCATTTAAATTGTATCCTACATCACATTTGTTGAAGCTTTTATTACACTGTACTATACAGTAGGCTTGAGTCTATTATGCTCCAAAATTTGCCTATTATGCTTTTTGGCATTTCCCCAATTTTCTTCCTATTATGCTTGTTTTTATGCTTTTCAGAAATGCATTATACTTTTATTTTGTGCGTGTCTTTTCTTTGTGCAGAAAAGTTTTTCATATGATAGAATGTAAATGGAGAAGTTTCATTTCAATTGCAACATAAAAATAATAACACTAGTTTGAAAAGGGGATGTGCTCCATAGTTAGTAGGCATATTAGAGCAGGGGTAGTCTGTCAGAAGCTAAAGACATGACATTTTATTGTTTGTAGTTTAGTATGGAAATAATATGTATAAAAAATATGATGCATGGTTTCTGATTGATCTTCTGAGTTCTAGCAATTGGTATTCAAAGGACAGCAACTGCTCAGTATAATATGCATGTGACTCGCATTTGCAAAGAACTTAGTAGCTCTCATTCTCTCTGTTGCATGCGATGACTGTTCTATTAGAGTGTTTGACCGTTCTATTGGAGAATCTCGATCTTTTTGACATATCTTCTTGGTTTGATATTAACCCCAGTAGACCCACAGAAACATCACTAGCTTCAATGTCCTAGGGCAGGCTCAATGCTGATGCCCTTGTGTAGTTTATTTTACTGTCGCTGTTGTTATCTAGCAGTCCAGCACTTGGCAGCCAGTGCTGGGGGTGGTAGCAAGGGCATTCCATCTAGCCCGGGGAACAAAATGTCCAGAAATTCGCTAGTTATGCTGGCTCAACACTAACTTTATTATCATCAGAGCTTCTTTTGTATTGTCTTCCAATCAAGCTTCCAGTAATTATAATCATCATTTCATTCAAAATCAGACAGTGAGACACATTATATAATACCAAATTCAATGAACTAAACTTCTTTGCCATGCCTTGATACTAGTTGGCATGTGACTACGTACGTGTGTCCTATAAAACTCAAACCCACAATGAAAAGCACCCATTCCACCAAGTGTAATCCTGTGGTAAAATAGTAAACTTGGAGCACTTTTCTACTAGCTAGTTGCCAGGAATCATTTCACCTTCCAAAACAGGTTAGCCCTTAAGTTTGTTATAACAGAAGTTATACTTATTATGGCTGAAATATGCCCATTATGCTAGCATTATGCTTTATGCTTTTCATCCCCTATTATGCCAAAAATTATGCCGGCATAATCGACACAAGTCTAATATACAGTAGCCACATACTTTCAGTATGTAGAACCACCAGCTATCTCTAAGCTCCTACAAAGAATGAAATTTAGCATTTGATTTAATAAATAAAGATTGTATGTATATTCTCATCTTTTGATGATGTTACTGTTACATTAACTGTTATAAGATTAACATGTTTTCGTGTACATGTAGCCTGCCTATATATACTTATTAAATTTTGTATTTGTTTATGATTAGTTTATAACTAGCTATGTATGTCTTTATCATCACTGTGAAAAAAGCTCAGAATAATAAGGTCTATGACAGTCTTATTATATTAGCATTAGAATGAAATAGGACAGCATCAAGACACATGGTAGTGTGTCGTGCGGCCCAAGAAGCCGGCACGCAACACCGTGAGTATATTGACAGGAAGAAAGAAAACGCAATTTTCGCACCTCCATAGCTCTGTGCTGCCTTGATGAAACAAGACGAGTTTTGCTGTGCACACGCACTCCAACTTCAGCACTCCACATTCCAAATTTGAGCAAAATCGCTTCAAGCGTTCCCAAGATATGCGACTTCAAAAATTGGTTTAGTTTCTTAGTTATTTTTTCTTATTTTTCTTCCTTTTTTCGCACACTTACAAAAACTGCTATAAGACGCGAACGCCATATCCGATCGCCTTAAAAGTTGGCACACATAAGGAGGGTATAAAGGTACATCTCTGTACCAACGTTGGCTGGAATACAATAAACAGGCAAAGAGCTATGAGCGATTATTCACAGAACATAACACCAATATGTTGTCACGCCTACAGGGTAAACCGCATATGGGAAGAAGCTGAAAATCAGTGGGTGAATAGGTTAACTATTGAACCTCAAACCTTTTGTTGTTTGAAAGAAATCGAGCTAATAACCAGGAAGATACAACGAAAAAACCAACAGTGTGTAACAATTATGCAATCAAGATTAGCTAATAAAAAACGACTGCTTGCCACGCCTACCAGATAAACCGCTTGGGGTAATGGTTTGAAAATCGCTGTACAGATGGAATTATCATCCTAGAAAGGCTCTTCAATGGTGTAGAAGAATCAGACTTAAAGCTACGGAGTTATAATACGAAATCCAACTTGGTGTAGCAAGTGCGAGATCGAGATACTCTAATAGAGCAGTCATCCTAATAGAGCAGTCATCCTAATAGAGCAGTCACCCTGAAGAGAATTCAAGAGATCAGCTACAAACAAGTCACCCTGTAGAGAGATCAGCTAGAAGAACCTTGTAGGGAGTTCATGCAACTATAGAAAGAGATAGTTCAGCTAGAAGAAATCACCTTGCAGAGTTCAGCTACAAAGAAACCACCATGTAGAGAGTTCAGCTACAAACAAATCACCCTGTAGAGAGATCAATAAAAGAAGTTACCTTGCAGAGGGTTCAGCTACAAAGAAATCAAAGTTCAGCTACAAACAAATCGCCCTGTAGAGAGATCAGCTAGAAGAAGTTACCTTGTAGAGAGTTCAGCTACAAAGAAACCATCATGTAGAGAGTTCAGCTGCAAACAAATCACCTGTAGAGAGTTCAGCTACAAACAAATCTCCCTATAGAGAGATCAGCTAGAAGAAGTTTCCTTGTAGAGAGTTCAGCTACAAACAAATCACCCTGTAGAAAGATCAGCTAGAAGAAGTCACCTTGTAGAGAGTTCAGTTACAAAGAAACCACCATGTAGAGAGTTCAGCTACAAACTAGTGACCTTGTAGAGAAATCAGCTAGAAGAAGCTACCTTGTAGAGAGTACAGCTACAAAGAAACCATTCTGTAATGAGCTCAGCTACAAACAAATCACCTATACAGAATTCAGCTACAAACAAATCACCCTGTAGAGAGATCAGCTAGAAGAAGTTACCTTGTAGAGAGTTCAGCTACAAACAAATCATCCTGTAGAGAGATCAGCTAGAAGAAGTCACCTTGTAGAGAGTTCAGTTACAAAGAAACCACCATGTAGAGAATTCAGTTACAAACTAGTGACTCTGTAGAGACATCAGCTAGAAGAAGTTACCTTGTAGAGAGTTCAGCTACAAAGAAACCATTCTGTAATGAGCTCAGCTGCAAACAAATCACCTGTACAGAATTCAGCTACAAACAAATCACCCTGTAGAGAGATCAGCTAGAAGAAGTTACCTTGTAGAGAGTTCAGCTACAAAGAAACCATTCTGTAAAGAGCTCAGCTGCAAACAAATCACCTGTACAGAAATCAGCTACAAACAAATCACCCTGTAGAAAGATCAGCTAGAAGAAGTTACCTTGTAGAGAGTTCAGCTACAAAGAAACCATTCCGTAAAGAGCTCAGCTGCAAACAAATCACCTATACAGAATTCAGCTACAAACAAATCACCCTGTAGAGAAATCAGCTAGAAGAAGTCACCTTGTAGAGAGTTCAGCTACAAAGAAACTACCATGTAGAAAGTTCAGCTAGAAGAAGTTACGTTGTAGAGAGTTCAGCTTAGGCATGAGGCTATTATGCTCCAAAAATTGAGCATTATGCTTTTGAGCAGTGCTCACAAAATCACCTATTATGCTTTTGAGAATTGCCCATTATTCCCAAAATTAGGCCACCATAATTGGCTAGTAATGCCAGTTTATTGCTGTATCAGACAATTTCATTGATATTCAAGCAAATTAAGCTTCAAATAGTCTTGAGTTCTTTAGCTGGTTGCTGTATTAGAGTCGATGCAACTGCTTTATTAGAGTAAATAATATTCAGTGACTGTTCTAATAGAGTTTCTGACTGCTCTATTAGAGTATCTCGATCTTTTTTAACAGAATTGTGCAATCTGTAGATTTTCCTACTGTCAAAGCTTTATAATCACCTTAAAATGCTAGCATAATTCCTGATTCCTACACATACCTATTATGCCCGAAATTATGCCGGCATAATTGCCGCATCCCTAGTTCAGCTACAAAGAAACCATTCTGTAAAGAGCTCAGCTGCAAACAAATCACCTATACAGAATTCAGCTACAAACAAATCACCATGTAGAGAGATCAGCTAGAAGAAGCCACCGTGTAGAGAGTTCAGCTACAAAGAAACCACCATATAGAGAGTTCAGCTGCAAACAAATCACCCTGTAAAAAAATCAGCAGCTACAAACAAATCACCCTGTAGAAAGATCAGCTAGAAGAAATCACCTTGTAGAGAGTTCAGCTACAAAGAAACCACCATGTAGGGAGTTCAGCTAGGAGAAGTTACCTGGTAGAGAGTTCAGCTACAAAGAAACCATCATGAAGAGAGTTCAGCTGCAAACAAATCTCCCTGTAGAGAGTTCAGTTAGAAAATGTTACCTTGTAGAGAGTTCAGCTACAAAGAAACCATTCTGTAAAGAGCTCAGCTGCAAACAAATCACCTGTACAGAATTCAGCTACAAACAAATCACCCTGTAGAGAGATCAGCTAGAAGAAATTACCTTGTAGAGAGTTCAGCTACATAGAAACCACCATGTAGAGAGTTCAGCTGCAAAGAAATCACCCTGTAGAAAATTCTGCCACAAACAAATTGCCCTGTAGAAAGATCAGTTAGAAGAAGTTATCTTGTAGAGAGTTCAGCTAGAAAGAAACCACCATGTAGAGAGTTCATCTAGAAGAAATTACCTTGTAGAAAGTTCAGCTACAAAGAAACCATCACCTAAATAGTTCAGCTGCAAACAAATCACCTGTAGAGAGTTCAGCTACAAACAAATCTCCCTGTAGAGAGATCAGTTAGAAGAAGTTACCTTGTAGAGAGTTCAGCTATAAAGAAACCATTCTGTAAAGAGCTCAGCAGCAAACAAATCACCTGTACAGAATTCACCTACAAACAAATCACCCTGTAGAGAGATCAGCTAGAAGAAGTTACCTTGTTGATAGTTCAGCTACAAACAAATCACCCTGTAGAGAGATCAGCTAGAAGAAGTTACCTTGTAGAGTGTTCAGTTACAAAGAAACCACCATGGAGAGTTCTGTAATAAATATATGTATTATATATATATATAATTTGTAAATTTACTGATAAAATCAGAAATATTTAAGGTACATCTGCTTCATCTTTTCTTCTTCCTGTGACAAAGAAAAAAAGATAAGTTAAAAAAGTCCCAAAGCTGGCCTATTGGGGTAGGTATACAAATACAAAAAGAAGTGAAATCTAATCCAAAACAGCCAAGCTGTAAAAAGTGTGCGGCCCTCAAAAAGGCTATGGTGAAAAAAGATGTGAAATCCAAGGTGGCGGCCAAGAAATGGCTGTGATGGTAGGTTAATGGTAAAAATTTTAATATTGACAATTCAGGTGAATTTTGTGCCAATTGACCAAGCGGCACCAAAATTCACCTGAATTGTTGTTATTAAAATTTTTACCATTAACCTACCATCACAGCCATTTCTTGGCAGCCATCTTGGATTTCACATCTTTTTTCACCATAGCCTTTTTGAGGGCTGCACACTTTTTTTACAGCTTGGCTGTTTTGGATTAGATATATTATGACAATCAAGACTCACAGTAGTGAGTCGCGTGGCCAGTAAAGCAGAAACGCGCGCCGCAGACAATAAATGACGCGACCACTACGTGAGGATTTTACAGGAATGAATGTTGTCAAATTCGGCCGTCCTGTAATACACCCACCACTTACGCTATCCCTCTGAAACTCTAGAGTTAAACTCATTGTGTCACTAGTAACTACCACACAAGCAGTGAAGCAAATCCATGCCAATTGTTTCGTGATCGAGATTGCCAACATCAAAGGGGAAGTTTCATTTTTTTTTTTTGTATCGCATGCGGTTAGACGCAACCGCAGGTGTATGCCTTGCGTTCCTTTGTGCATTACAAACATTGATTGCCCTGCTATCGCTTCAGTATTCACTCAATCGCCTCAAGATTCACATCATCGATTTCACCATACATGATTATCCTACAGTCGTAATTTCAGCACCAAACGAAGTTTCAGTCGTCCTCAGTCGACCTAGAGGCCGAATACAAAACCCAGATTGTTGTTTTCCGCAATACTCGCTTGGCATGTAGGGCAATGTGTCTTTAAACTGTTCTAAAAGTTTCATTTAGATTGAAACATATCTTTTCGAGAATGGCTAGTTTGAAATTTGAATTTAGTCGCCCCCACGTAATTTGCTCTCTCTAAGAATTTTACTCGGAATTTAAAGAATGACGCAGAGCACAACTGCGGTCACTGGGTATTGATGAACTGGTGCTCTATGTAGTTAATCAGTGCATAAAGCCACAAAGAAGTGTGCTGCCATAGGTTATAGTCCACAGATATAATCTATGGTGCTGCATACCATCGTTCGGCGTTTTTAACAAATTTAGTCGCCCCCACCGTGACGTAATTTGTCCTCTAAGGGCGCAGCTTAAAGAATGACACAATACAACTGCGGTTACCAGATTTTGACACAAGCTGCGAGTAATTAGCACGTGTAGCTAGCCAATTGTCACCATGCATTATTACATTTTATAGCACCCCCGCACAAAAATTATACATGTAATTACAACATACAGAGGACACATGAATGCCAAACACTTTTCACAACAATAATGTAAGAATTGTACAATAATTACTGTAATATAACAGCTATGAAATGTTTTCCAGTGGCCCGCCATGGTAGCAAGTCTCACATGACGGCATGTATATTCATCCAATCCAAGCACAATGGGAGTAACACGTAAGTATGATGACAAGTTGGTATGACTCCATTTGTAGAATCCAGATGAATGGGTGTGGCTCCAGTATGTCTAAACAGTTAACAAACATTCCTGTTATAAATACGTGCTAGAGTTGCAATATAATAGCATAGTATTTAAATGCAACAATACATAGTCTCCATTGCATCACTATCAAACAACACTAAGTGGAGGATATTGTTGCATCTCTAGTATGTACACTCTATCAGTACAACCTGTCTTAATGGCCACCAGTATAGAAAGACAACCTCTCTTGAAAAGCCAATTCCAATTGAGAATTTATACACTGTTACCTGCTTATTGAGTGAAGGTGGCAATAAACAAGTTCCACCGTAATTTATACACATGATCTGATCTGTATATTCTGTCAGTGGATGAGATCCACTTGGCCAGGACAAAATGTGACCCAAATGTCCTGGATGATCCATACTCAACCCACGTATGACCCAGTGGCACAATGGAACTGAGTATAGAGAATACATTTATATTTATTTCTAAGATGTGTGGATGTGTGGACACATTACAACACATTACATGTACATACAAGACATGCTACGTACTGTTTTAGCATTTCAAGTCACCACATTATACACGTACCAGTCAACAATGCTTCATAGTGCCCATCAGTAAACCTGAAGAAAAGCTATGAAAAGTAAAACTTCACATAAGTACAATGAAACCTCATTAATATGGCCAGCTGTGGAACCAAAAATTTGGCCTGAATAACAAGGTGGCCTTATGAATGTGGAAGATTGCTCTCTACACAAAATGACACATTCAGAGATGGATGATACAGTAACACATTGTGACTTCAATACTCATGATGTGTCACTGCTAGGCAGCAACCATATACACGGCACTGCCAATGCACAACATCGCACTTGCTTGTACACACAATTTTGCTCAAGATTTTACAAATTGATAATTAAGGGGTGTGGAAACTAGCTGCTCACTCAAAAGACTGTGTGGCAGCTGTTTCCCTTCTGTACAAGTGGCCACCAAGACAGGTCCACTGTGGATGAAAGCCAGGCCATTAGATATTTGGTATTTCATGTGTTGAAGGCATTCCAGGGCTTCCGGTAGTCTCAAATCTCACCACAGTTTAACTCAGGCAGTGTTGTGGTCACCACTAAACCACTGGAATGCTGTGTTATGTGAAAAATATATCCTATGGATAATGACTTCATCACTTTCTTCATCAGGAGCTTATAAGGACCAATAGTGAAACTTTTTACACTTTAGGCTGACAGCCAACTGCCTAAGTCTGAAGCAGTGCCTTTGGTGCTCTAGCAGATTGGCTGCCCCCTTGCTGCCAGCACTCACTGTCTCATACGTTGTCACACACAAAATCCATCTCTATAGCCAGTTAGAACAGTATGCTTCTTACCTTTTTTAAGGCGTAAAATGCAACCACCTCTTTAAAAAGCTAGGTCAGAAAATTTTTGTCCCTACGGCCTGAATAATGACCAGCTTTCACTGTACTATTAGTGATTAGTGATCATGGAGGATTATTTATTAAGATACTACGATATACAAACACTACAACCTCTAAATATAGCAGTAAATTTTTTACCCTGGTCCAATGTCTAATAATCATGAGAGACTCTACTGTGACAAATACATGTTTATCATGATATGTGCTAATCGCCTTTTTACAATTAAGTTTTACAACACAAATACATGTATAATTAAACTCACCAATTGTGACTAAATCCCTTCAACACGAAAAGACAAGTAATGAGACAACCTTGGAGAAAACAGCCTCACAAGCCTATTCTGGTGCGCTTATTTAGTAGTAATATAAATTTTAAAGGCGTTTATTTACAACAGGACATAATTACGCGCCCCTCTATTGTCTCTGTACATACTTGCCTTTTCTTTACTATTCTCATTTCATTTCACAAGATCTCTTGGCAGGGGCGTAGCTTCTTCACTTGAATTAGTCAATGCTTGAAGTAGATCGAGATACTCTAATAGAACAGTCACATTTCTACAAGTGCCATATTTTTATATTGTAAAAGTGTGTAAGTAGCTAGTAATTTAAACTATACAATCCAATGCTAAACAGAAGTTGTAACTATGCTAAATATTGATTGCAGTGTTACAGCTATTTTGTGACTGCTCTAATAGAGTATTTTGATCGTTTTAATGCAGTACAAGATGAAAGGCAAAGTGTTATTAAGGGTTTACTAGTTAAAATGGGTGTTAGTTGATTGCAGTTGCATGCCACTAACAGGGCCGCCCAGAGAAATTAGGGGGCCCAGGGAAAAGAGTTAAAGAGGGGCCCAGGGGCAAGGAAGGGTCTAGATCCTGACTACTCTGTTAGAGTATATCGATCTTTCTTTAAACAGGCAATCAAGGGGCCCCTTTTGGGCTGGGGCAGGGGGAAAATACCCCCTCCCCCCCCCCCATGTGGGCGGCCCTGGCCACTAAAATTACAGTTATATTTTAATATTCTGTGACTGTAATCTGGGGTTTCTGTCAAAACCATGGAAACTCACCTACTGTTATCAACAGTGCATTGCTTATTCTAACAAAAAGTATTGAAATCCCATCCAAAAACAGCTTATAGCTGTAAAAAAGTGCGCGTCCAAGTAAAGCAGAGTTAACTGCGACAAAAAGTAATGATATCATAATGCGGCCATGTACGAGGTGTGCAAGTTGTAAAATTCATATTAGCTAATCAGATAATACAATGTTATTGTTAAAGTGTTAATGAGAACTATGTGATGCTGATAGTTTTTAAGTGTGTGAGCATCTTCATAAATGCCACACAAATTTAATTCTCAATAAAGCAATGTGTATAGATTCTCTGATAGCAATAAATAGTTTGAGTTTGGCCGCCTTTCCTGTATACGGCAATGCTACGAACAAAGGAAAGGTGGCCAAACTCAAACTATTTATTGCTATCAGAGAATCTATACACATTGCTTTATTGAGAATTAAATTTGTGTGGCATTTATGAAGATGCTCACACACTTATAAACTATCAGCATCACATAGTTCTCATTAACACTTTAACAATAACATTGTATTATCTGATTAGCTAATATGAATTTTACAACTTGCACACCTCGTACATGGCCGCATTATGATATCATTACTTTTTGTCGCAGTTAACTCTGATTTACTTGGACGCGCACTTTTTTACAGCTATAAGCTGTTTTTGGATGGGATAGGACTTTACCATAACAAGCTTATTGAATACATTTAAGACGGTCATATATTAGGGATTAAATCACTAGTATAGTGCGGTGTATTATCAGACTATACTAAGCCTATTTCAACCATATATATATTGGGTACTATATTACTGTACTTTTTTACTTTCCTATAATCTGTGGCTACCTTAATTAAATAATTTCTATAATTATTGTAATGAATTTAATTCTGTAATTATGTTAAAACTACAATTGGTGCAGCTAGTAAAATCAATGTCTCCTTGGCCAGTATAAAATCAATTTCGCCATTTATCAGTCTTTATCCAACTGCAGCAGGTAAGACAGTAAATACAATTCACAAGTTCCATTACAAATTACCTGTATTATCATCACCAAGTAGAACTCTGTGACAATCTGTTAGCCATCTGGTAGAACTGTCCCACAGCTCTAATGCAAAGATGGTAAATATAATGTGTATTCTGGACAATCGTCGGACTTACAGTTTGTAACAATAAGAATCTCATAAAACTGAGACCTTGTCTGGAAACCTAGTATTACCATGTAGAACGGTGGCTAGGTCCCACAACTCTATTAAAGATGGTAAATATAATGCGTATACTGAACAATCATTATACTTACAGTTTGTAACAATCTTATAAAACTGAGACCGAGTCTGAGACTGACAATCCACGTAGAACTAAGACAAGTCTGATAAGACCAGGTCTCACAACCCTAAATGGAGGCAAACATCATTCATATTCTGGATTACTTGGTGTACTTACAGTTGTTATCAGTAAGTCTAACCAGACATAAAACAGCCACTTAGTATGTGACTTTGTTGGGCTAATATCAGACGAAGATTTCTGAATGGTCATATCTCAGCCAAGAACAATGATATCAAGCTGTAACTAGCAGGTATGGTTATAAAGTGTTAAAATAAGTACATTCAAGCACTGATTTATGTTAAATCCCTATTCTTTTGGCTAATGTATAAACATACCTGCTAGTTAGAGTTTGATATAGTCGCTCTTGGCTGAGATATAACTGTTCAAAAATCTTCGTCTGACATTCATCCATACCCAAAACTCACAAAATACTCCTACCACGCGGCCATTTTTTATGTCTGTTACGTAAGTTCACAAGAAGCATCTGATACACTGATAGCCAAGTCCAAGAATCTTGTAATCACTAAGTACAATTGAAACAAGACTAAATATAATATAATTTACATAGTCTCAGTGGATTTACTTTTGTTAGCAATACAAGCATGGTCAGTGAAATAAGGACAAACAAGATAGAACAAGTTCTTGAAAGCACTCAACTCATTTACAGTGCCAGACGTACATGAGGTAGCAGCTGTCGGCTGTTGATTAAAGTAGTGGAAAACATGAAGAAATGAGACCGGTTCCCAGAAGAAATGAGATCAGTTCCACAAACCTACACGAAGATAAATATAAATTGTATACTGGACACTCTCAGTGTACTTACTTACAGATGTTAGCAATAAGAAGAATCTCCTAGAACTGAGACTAAGTTTGTAATTCCTACCCTATTGAAAAGAAAATGAATAAAAACACAATCAGGCTTAATGTACTTACAGCTGTAAGAAGATGAAGTTGAACAACTCCGTGAAAAAAGAACAAAACTGTCCACATATGGTCACTACCAGATTCTTTAAAGGAAACGGCTGCCATTGAAGGAAATTACCAATGCAGATGTTGTACACTAACAACCTGTAGCAGGCCCGTAGCCAGGGAGGGTTCGGGGGGGTTCGGAAGAACCGCCCTCTTGTGAAAAAGGTCCACAATTTCAGTAAAAAGGTCCACAATTTTAGCAAAAAGGTCCACAATTTTAGTATACAAGTCCAAATTTTCAGTAACAAAAGTCCATTAGCTCCAGTTTAATAAATACCATTAATAAGAAGTTAAATTAAGTGCTCTGAGTAGCTAGCTCATCCAGTGCTTGTAATGCAATACAAGATCGAAATACTCTAATAGAGCAGTCAACCACCCTAATAGAACAATCACTCTAATAGAATAGTCACAATTACATTTTACTTTAAAACCTGTATGTAACTACTTAATTTATTTACAAAACCATATTTGTTGTCTAAACTAGAACTTTCATAATATAAAATTTTTGGTGGGCAAGCCCCTCCCATGCAGAGCCCATAAATAGCATCCATGCTTCAATGCATTATCCAACAGAGTGCTCAATCTTTCCCATTCTTATTCACTGTGACATTCCAATATATTATAGACACAGATGGTATAATCACAGATGGTATAATATTACAGTAGCAGTAGAGATATTTCCCAGGTGTCATCCAAATAGCTGGTCTTGAGCTTACCTAAAAATTGTTATTTTGTTGACTGAAATGCCACTAAATTCAACCTTTTAGTGTCAATTTTCCAAAAATTTCCTGGGGGGGGGGCATACCCCTAGACCCCCCTAGTTTCACACACCTCGCACACCATAATGCAATGTAATCCATATAAAAAGGGCCTCGAAAAAGGTCCACTTCTCTTCTTAAAGAACCTACCCAGAGAAAAGTCTGGCTACGGCCCTGTGTAGAACTAAGAAGTCCGACAAGAAACTGTACCTCTGAAGAGATAATATACAAAATCATAAGAGCAGACCATGCATACTCTTACCATTGATGGCTGATGAACTGTGTCCACTCGTCATCTGCCATAAACCTCGCCGTAAGCTGAGATAACAGGTTATAAAATATCTCGTAAAATATGTAATAAGTACACAGCAACACCAAAGTTGAATCATTTGCAGGCCATTGTCATACAATACACAATAAACAATTTAATATGGCTAAACCTATCATACAAGCTATCATTTTAGTCCAATACTTACTCAACTAGAGCTGTTTTTGATCACTGCCATCGTAGGAATTGTACACCATGCCACCACTTGAGTCACCACTACTACAGCCAGCAGGGATATACAGTTGTGGTCCATAACTATCATCGTGCAGAGCATGGCTCATTGGACAATGGCGCTGATCGCGCACACTTTCTCTGCGAGATACACCGTCATTATCACTCACATTTACAACCTCTGATACAACAATAGCGACAAAGATGGCGACTTAATTGCATCTTCTACGCATGCACACACCACTGATTCCTTCAATTTTAAACAAGCATTACTACGAACTTTTGCAGGTGTGCTAACTGTGCAAGGATTTGTATGACTCTTAGAAAGAATTAATTGAATAATTAATTTTTCTGGTATTATATGCTTTGCCGTATGAAAATGTGTACATATGAAATTAGCACAACAAACTAGCTATAGTGATTAACAGAAGTGTACTTATTGTAAAATCATCATGATTTTGTTTGATACAGTAAAAAAATCTTAAGTCACATGCTGTCTGCATAAACAATAATGAGATGGTGAAGCTAAAAAGTCATCACATTTAGTTAAGTAAACAAAGCCATACAAAGAATGTGTATTAAACTGAAGTATAATCTGTTTCCCATAATATAAGATGGGGTTTATACTAAAGTATAAGATAGTTAGTATAATGCAAGACTATACTGAGATTATTTGTATAGTTTAAGCCATTAGATATACCATCTTGTATTCCTCTTTTTTCACAGTGCATCTTACAACCCCAGTGATCAGGATATCGCATCAAGACTAGGTGTAATACCAAATAATGGCAGACTTGATGACAGCGGTGACCATGACCATATATGAGCTTTTATGCAAATTGTTGGAGTAACTATAGCTATGCATCTAAACAATTTGCTAATACTTAGCTATGCAATGTTTTTGTCAATTTTATTTACTGGTATATACTTTTGTTAAAAATTATATACTATATAATGCATTTTTTGAATTTCATGTTTACATGGCATGTCTACACGTGTTAATTTAAGAACTAATTAGATACACTTCTTGAGATGTACTTTATATGGTCACTACTTAAAAGAACAGTGTGACAGAAGGAAGCCATTTAAGTACCTGTCATTATTTCATGGAGCATAAAAATGGATATTTTTGCTTTTGCTCCATCTATTGTTATGATGTACGTTCCACATTTGCACAGCAAAGAAGAATATGATTACACAGCACTTACAAGAGCATGAATGCAATAACATATATAATTGGGTTTAAACAGCTTAACTACCAAAAATAGCTACGTGTAGTTAAAATAAGTGCATGGTTTGTATAAGAAAGTATTTTGTGGTATATGAACTGTCAGGATATGGTTTGTAGTTTGAGGATGTAACTAAGAGACAAAAGAACATAAACTGTTATATTAATTTATTACCAATCAGGCAGTGAAAGTGTCAGAATGCCAAAATCAGTGCTATTTATAATACTGTAAATGGCAGTGGCAACTACTGAACAATGTGACACTTATCATTTTGGTCAACCTTTTTATACTGGAGAGTCTTGTAAGAAGTTTTATATGAATGGAACCCAAAACTCACAACAGGTCAGGGTAGCTATTGTTGGCTTACTAACCCTTTATGTCGTGTATACTGTGATATGGAGCAAGGAGTAGAAGCTAGTGTATCTTTTAAAGAGATCTATGGCCAGAATCCACAAACTCACAACAGGTCAAGATATTGTTAGCTTATTAATCCTTTACATCGTTTATTCTGTAACATGGAGCAATGATCAGAATGTGGCAATATTGGTGGATGGAATAGGATTGCTAGTATTAACATTACTAGAGGAGATGAATGTCCACCTGGATGGAACATGAGCTCCAGAGATGGAATCAACTACTGTAGAGCACCAAATGACAATGATGGCTGCTGTCTTGTGCTATTCCCCTCTAAAGGAATAAATTATCAAAAGATTTGTGGAATGGCTAGAAGTTATCAAAAAGGAGTACCCAATGCATTTTGGAGATACATAAATGCCAATAACATTGACAGATTATCCATTACTCATGGTAATCCACATCAACATAATAATTATGGTCATTTGCTGTTGGTATCAATGATGGGCCCTCACGTGCATCTTATTCTGCTTGTCCTTGTGTCCCTGTATTAGGTGCTGCACCAGATTCCTTTGTTGGAGATAATTACAACTGTGAATAAAAAGTGGCAAAAATGTTGGAACAATTTATGGACCAAATTATTACTTGTCTGACACCTTATAGGATGGTTCTGACTGTCCCACTGACAACACCTGCTGTGACAACCCCAAGTTTTATAAGGACAAGTACATGAAAAAATTTGGAATTTTCAACTAGAGTATAGGGACCATAGCACATCGATAAAAAGTACTGAAACAAGTTGGAGTAGTCCATGATATTAAATCACATGCAGTAAAACAATAAGAAGTGTTATATCCCTACTGTGCTCAAGATACCATAACGGAAATGCACAGTATAGGGATATAACACTTCTTATTGTTTTACTGTGATTTAATATCATGGACTACTCCAACTTGTTTCAGTACTTTTATCGATGTGTTATGGTCCCGGCCTACTCTAGTTGAAAATTCCAAATTTTTCGTGTGCTTGTTGTTAACTTTTTCTGCAAATAATTTTATTATGACTGATGAACCCACGCACACCACATCTGAACTGGCACCGCGCGCCCACGCGGCCCAGCTATGATCAATTATCGTCTGTAGGCACCAGCCTATTACGCTTTTAATTTTGCCTATTATGCTCATAATTATGCTCAAATTTTTTGCTACAGTTCCCATGTTTTGTTACTTTCTAATGGATAATGATAAACTTTGGCTTATGAACAACTGAAATGTACTGGCTCATTGTGCATCAAGAATTTGGCTACATTGTAAACTATAATAACACTGGTGTCAGATAACTACTTAATGCCATATCAGTGGCATCGACTGTTCTGTTATTGTAAGTCAACCTTTTTCTGTGGCATGCATTTTTGCTTACCGTATGACAATTATTCTGCCTATTATGCTACTTGATGCTTTCAAGCACCTAGCTATTATCATAGATAATATATACCTTATATTATCTATGCTATTATGCTCAAAATTTTGCCAGCATAATTGGCTGGTGCCTAATCGTCTGAAAAGTGAAGTATCCATTACGCTTCGTTATCAGCTATGTTCAACCCGTTACACAGCATTTCGAATCAAGAACTTTCCCGGAAGCACCTCTACAATCTACGCATACCAAAAGAAATGGTGCAGCGCCCCAATTTTATTAATTATCGTCTGAAAAATGAAGTATCCATTACTCTTAGCTGCCGGCTATGTTCAACCCGTTACACAGCAATACGAATCAAGAACTGTTTGAAAAGTACCTCTGCAATCAAAATAGCCACTATGAAAAATACGGACGATTTCCGTCTTGAAGGAAGCCATCACGTGCTCGCGTCAAATCGACCCGGCACCTTTCCCTACCAGCAAAGATGAATGGGACACAAAGGAGGACACTGGTAAGTCCATGAAGAATGCATTGTACGTACTGCGGTATGCCAAAAGGCACCTGTCGGGCCGAAGCGACGTCGGAACAGTGAAAAAATCAAGCCAGTATAGCCTTAGCCATTATCGAGTTACGCTTCAGCGGCTTGTCTGAAGGCATCAGTCAGTCAGTTACTTACTTACTTACTCAGTCAGTCAGTCAGTAGAAAATTCCGCTGAATATAGCTATATATTTTTTTAATTCAGTAGCAACTTGTTGAAATCGTTTCGGGTCGATCTGAAAGCTTCAGTGTTTGGGTTTAGTTTTAGCTACCTCACCGACCAATACTGCCTCATCGTCATAAGGGAAAATTGAGGCTGGTTTTTGGGTGATATTATTTCGTGGGCCACGCCTACTACTTTGTGGTCCCTATACTATACAGTTACTATCGTACTGTATGATATAGCGGCTACTAACTATGGATGATGTGGAGGTGAGGATGTGTACTAATGAGCCTCTTGATGCTGATGAAGGTTTACTGGTGGATCAACTGCAATTGTATATACAATAATGTGTTGGGCTGTACATGCATATTTTGATTAGAGAAACATTTTGACAATGTACGCATGCTGTATGTTTGACAGGTTCATTTAGTTGCAATGTGATCATTATAAACAGATGGTCGTCTAAGAGTTGGTCACAAAGCAAGGGTTTACTTTAGTAGCTATAATTATGTATTATGAGATTTTGTTCATTCTTTATTTTCATTTTAGTTGTATAGTTTGTTTCTACATTGCTTTTCCATTATCCATAATACATTATGGTGCCTAATTGTGTGGATTTCAAGGGCTGGGACCTATAATTATGGTAATTAAGGCATAATATCATTATATTACTAGCTACTGGGAAATGAACCTAGGATGTAGGGTGCTATTATACAAAACAGTCAATTGTTTGTGTATTTGAGAACTATTCTTACAGCGCTGTGCATAACATCTTTGAAAAGTAGAAAGGAAATTTTGAACTTCAGTCATACTTGATAGGGATAAACCCTAGTAAAGCTCCAACAATATTATGTATAGATACATCAATAATTATAAACTTTGGAATACCACAGCTAGCTCAGTTCAATCTTAAGGTCAATATAACTATGATGTTTTCCCACAAATTTGTGTTAAAGTCTTACCAAATCAGAGATGGCAGTTAGTAATCAGTGTAAAAGTATCATGTACATTGCAAAACCTCTTACAAAGAGTTGTGCAAGCACAGATAACAGCAACAATAAATTATCAAGGTGTCATCATTTTCAGGTGTCACTTTTGAGAAACATAACAGCAGAACTCAGCAGAGGTACAACATCCTTAACACATCAGCTGCTTGATTACTCATGCTTACAGGAACACTATGCCTATACACATTAGGGTGTATCCATACTAACAACCACTATATAGGATGGTACCACACACTGATTAAATCGATCTTTTAGAAGCTTTTCAGCCTCTTTTCAGCCAACACTCCTATAATAATGTCAGCTATACATCATTCTTAGTAGCTTAACTTTCCTTCTAACTATTCAAGAAGAGACACGCCCCTTAATTCCGCCGATTATTCCTGTGGATGTCTGATAGTTCTAAAATTATTTCTGTAACAATCCTATAATTCTGGAATTATTCTCACAAAATTGGTGACCTATTATTCTCAAAATTATGCCGGCACATTAGGCGCAGGCCTAGAGTAATCACCAGTCAATAGTGAATATTATTACTGTGTGCTGTAACAACACTATGGGATAACAAGTTGTCAAAAACGCATCCTCACAAGTGAAGATGAAAAAGGGTAATAGGAGTACTAGGGAAACTACCACATGGATTGCATGACAAAAGGGAACATACTTTGATGTTTATACCCTAAAGTGGGACAACCCATATTGATACAGTTAAACACACAAGTCATGGAACAATATCACAATCAGGAGCAGACTGAACAACTTGACAAGCAAATCATCAAACAAAATAATCAGATCAGTGAACAACAGTTACAACTGGAACAACTAAACATGATCATAGATGTCTTGCTGAGAGGTAGCTAGATGGCTATAATTATATACGTAGATAGCTAGAGTAACAGTGCAGAGAATAGGGAGTTAAAATAAAAGTTCTTTTTTTACCTTGTCTCTATACTTAGAAGTCAACAATTCATAGTAGTATATCATATATCACAAAAGGCTATAGGTATTGATCTAGATCATGTAGTGTGTGTGTGTGTGTGTGTGTGTGTGTGTGTGTGTGTGTGTGTGTGTGTGTGTGTGTGTGTGTGTGTGTGTGTGTGTGTGTGTGTGTGTGTGTGTGTGTGTGTGTGTGTGTGTGTGTGTGTGTGTGTGTGTGTGTGTGTGTGTGTGTGTGTGTGTGTGTGTGTGTGTGTGTTGGCTCTTTGCTAGGCACCAGCCTATTATGCTGGCATAATTTTGAACATAATAGGTGTCTGAAAGCATCAAGCATAATTCTAGCATAATAGGCAGAATAATTGTCATACTGTAAGCAAAAATGCATGCCACAGAAAAAGGTTGACTTATGTACCATAATAGAACAGTTGATGCCACTGATATGGCATTAAGTAGTTATCTGACATCGCTGTTATTATAGTTTACAATGCAGTCAAATTCTTAACAAAGCATCAGAACTGTGGCAAAAATTGTAAGCATAATAGGCAAACGTTTTGAGCACTGAGCATAGCATAATAGGCAAAATTAAAAGCATAATAGGCTGGTGCCTACTCTTTGCCACCACTTGAGAGGAAGTAAAAGTACTAGTGGCCATCAATACTTACCATGCATGTCAGTAGTAAAGCCTTTAGGGTTGGACCATGTTACCTTAGTGCATAATTATAAAGCAGTCAACAGACAATTGCAAGTCAAGTGCACATGTCCATCTGTCTTAGCGTATGGTGTACAATAAATGCCATTACTACGTATAAGTACTCTAACATTTCACAAAGCTAATAATTGTGATTAAGACATTATTTATATAAACAACTGTACGCATAGCACGAGCATGTGCAAATCAATACATTCAGTTGTGCAATGCATTGTATAAATATGTCTAACTACTTGCAATCTGCACAGTATTATGTATTGTAGTTGTTACTAAGTGTCTACTGTGAGTTAAGTATTTTGCTCACAAAGTTGTGGTCTAATCTTGATTTCCACAAATATTAGTCCATGCCATTGATTGTTGAGGAATATATTAGGATAGCCATCATTGAGTTCCATGTTTTTACCACATTTATTATACCACCATGCACCATTTCCAGGTGCACATTCACCAGAACTCAAATCATTGTCACGATCTCGGGTGGTAAATGACATCCCGTTGAGTGGAGAACCAACCACACTAAATGGATCGGTTAATCCAATACTATCAAATCCTGATATGCTTAATGGATATTGGTCTTCTGCTGGTCCCACTGCAAACTGTTTATAGTGGAGATAAGATTTAGTTCCATTTTTTAGATGATAGTCTATTCGAAGTTCCCATTTTTCATTTTTAGTCATGCAGTGTAAATATGTTAGTCCGAGCCAAAATTCACCATGCAGGTTACCAAATCCATCTTCATACTCTACCCAATCTCTTTTTTCAAATTCAACACTTCCGTCTTGTCTTCTCTGAACAACAGTCCATCCTCCTCCTCCTGAGGTAGTGTCACAATATACTCTAGCATTGGAACATTTTACTCCACAAAAGTTGCTAATTGTGTACACTCCTGAACTCTTTACATTAAAGTTGCCATTTCTGTAACCGAGACAACAACAGTTGTCAATAGGTCCACCATTTGTTTGACATTCTCCATCGACTAGTACTATTCCCAGACTAAATAGAACTACTAGTGTTATAATAGTAGTCATTGTAGACTAGCTCACACTACAATAAAATTAACTGTGAACTGTTGAAAGTACATGAGTTGTAGTGTTTTTATACTGTTGTGCATTTCCTAAAATGGAAGTTTATATTTGCTTGGATACAGCATGTCCTAATAGGGTCTTTCCATTTAAGGACTCAATCATATGGGTTTGTGTAAACACTGGACTCTGGACCATGGACTGGACTCTGTACTGTATTATGGACTGCATATGTACCTGTATTATCCATGTTAGATCATTTTGCCATTAAGGGGCCCAGCTGGTTCAGTAATGTGGCCCTTAGGCACTCGCCTAGATTGCAAGCTGAAAAGTGTTATATCTCACAGCAAAGTCAAACTATTTGCTGATGATTTCACTATCTACAAGGAATGTCCTCTCCTAATGATATTAATCTTGATCTACATATCAAACATAGCTCGGTGGACCAAAAAGTGGCTCTTGCTTTAAATCCACTCAAATGATGGCATTGTGATTTCCAACAAACGTTCCCCCAATTTTACCTTCATATCATCTAGATTCTATTATGATTCATCAGTTATTTCACACCACCCTGTTGTTCAATACCTTAGTGTTCTCATTGACTCAAAGCTTAATTGGAATGAATATTGTAAATACATTTCAGCCAAAGGCACAAGGTCACTTAACTTTCTTCCTCCAATGCTTCTACATCAATTAATTCTACTGCTTACAGGTGCATGCCTGCCCTGTGCTAGAGTATGCCTATCCTGTTGGCATCCTCATACTGCCAAAAACATTAATGTTTTAGAATCAGTACAGAGCTTCCCATTGGGCTTCCAACAGCAGGTGGATTGCGCCGTTCATAGTATTGATGGAGCAAGTCTTCTGATGTCTGCTTACAAGAGTTAAACTGGCCCTCTACTCCATTTGTTATATTCATGATAGTCTTCACCACAGGAACTTGTTACCTTTTTGTGAATATTTCAGTTGTCTCAAGTTCCTACAACATTATGTCCTCAATCTATTTGGCCTGTTGCTTCTTCTATTAATTCTTTCCATTATTCTTTCTTGTCAACAGTCTATTTTTGTGGAATACCATACCTCATGCCATTCTGCAGATTAAATAGTCACCCTTTTTGTCCTTGTAGTCCTAGTGGTTTCATTGTATTTGTAATGTCTTGTGTTACTGTATGTACGAGTTTGTGGGGAGTACGTTTGCAGGCTTGTCCTTTTTAACCAAACACAAAAAAATTCACAAAACCACTCAGTAACTTATTTATTTATTATCAAGTTTTTCAAAAGACCAGGTTTTACAAAAATTTTGCACGTTACAAGCCGCACTGTTTTCAGTGTTGCATCTCAGTGCCGCTCAAGCTTAAATAAAGCAGTGCTGTAGATGGCAGCTTTGTGTGTTTCATCCCACAAGCAACTTATAATTAGTCTGGTGTGGCTACACCAAAATTTTCCATCTTATTTGGGTAGGGTTTTCTCCATACAGGAAAGCAGTCCAGGTGCAGTCTGCCTCTTACTTTTAGCAAAAAGGCAAGTGAGACTATCCTGCATGCATAGCCACCATTAAATTTTTACCCTCGATCTATATTACTGCCTGGGTTTTCATAACATTATGCTTTGACAATCAGTCTACACTTGAAGACATGGTAGAGAACTTAGAAAAGTTGTCCAGCTGTAGTCCAGAGTGCAGTCTATGGTCCAGAGTCCAATGTTTGCTCCAACTCTTACATAATAGCCTTAAAGTCTATGTCAACCACAGAATTATAATTGATTGTAGCCATTAATATTACACCACACCTGTGCCAGCCTCCCCACACATGCAAGGACTGCTAGCTAATGCCTTATACGTTTGCAAACAATAATTTTATAAAATCACCTATCAGTATTAGCTAATAGAATATAGATTTTTGTGACCAATAGAGCAATATCTTTATACATTTAACCCCATTCAAAAGTAAGTTGGCTGTAATAGGGATGTACATAAATGTAGCTAACTGGTGAGTGAAAGAGCTGTTGTCTGGGGCATCAATAAGAATGAGTGTTAATACAGATGTTGGACCTTCATTATTGAAGTGTGTTCTCCAATTTCCATTTATTCCCTCGATTTTTAATTCTAGTGATTTGGGTATCTGTTCAAAGGTCAGTATATAGTGGCCAAATCACTAACCAATTGTAGCTTAAGAAATTAGCTGATCAGGAATACGAACATTAAACACAAGTTAATACGATAAAAGTCACACATGCAATCACATTGTAATAGAGCATATACATTCCACTATGGCACCGTAAGCACCTCCAATGAATTCAACTGTATTACATACTGGTGATGCACTGATTCATAATCGGCAAATAATCGGAAATCGGTTTATCAACCAAATTTCAACAATATCACCATCGATATCTGTAATTATTAGTAGATTATTTAGCTGATTAATTTTACTGACCATGGTGGTATTGTTTTCATAATAATCACATAGTGATTTAATTTGCCATACATTAGTCTCAATAGTAGGAATGCAATTAATCCCAAATCACACCAGCCTTGTTTCTGTAATTGCACTGTAAAGTAGCCAATAAAATAGCAGAATAACAGAAGCCTTTTAAGTGCAACAAGAAAGTGATATAATGAATAGCCAATCAAAGACAATAGAAGCCTCTTAAGTGCAACATATGTAGACATTTTGAGTAGCCAATCAGAATTGCTGACACGTGAAGCCTTTTAAATGCAACAACAAATGATGTAATACAAAGAAGGATGATGCAATCACCTGGTAGAAGTTAATGGCCCCACAGAACTGGATAGATGTGTACTACAAACCATGAAGGGTGGTCACTATGTGATTAGTAGGCAATCACACACATTTTCGTGCAATTATGGAATAATTGTACTCGTAACAGCCAAAATTGCACTCAAATATGTGTGATTACCTATACAAATAAGACAAAAATGAAGTGGTAATTTTACAAAATATGTGTGAAATTAATTTTATTAAGCATGGTCTTCGGTATTGGCCATTATATGATTTTCAGTATCGGCTAATTAGTATTAGTATTATTAATTACCGGTAAAGGCACTGCCTGTATACCGGGTCAACACAAAATTTGTACACTCATAAGATGGCTATACAAAAATAAATCTAGAATTAGCTAAGTGAGAATCTAACAATGATTTAAAACAATTAATTGAATTAGCATATACAACATAGTCAGGTAAGCCATTCCAGTCATTGAGAATCCTATTAAAAAATAATCAGATCTACATTTTAATATTGAAAATGATTTAAATAACTTAAATTGATGTCCCCTTGTGATGGTATTAGTGTAAGTGAAGAAGTTGTGAAAGTCTGAACTAAAATAATTGTTTAGAATTTTGTATAACAAAATAAGATCACCTCTTAGTCGTCGATGAGCATACAACTAGGTGAATGCATAGCATTGAAGGAGCAAGCCTACTTTATGGTAATCTAGTCTTATTACATGTTTGCTTGCAAGGATACTGATGACTTATATTCAGTGCTGACAGTTTATAGACATTCTATGTATAATATACATATTTTCAACTGCAAATAGTTTGCAACCATAATAGGAAGCCAAAAATAAATTTAATGGGTTATATACACAAGGTTTTGGGAGTAATCACTAGTCAATAGTGAATATCATTGCTGTATCAGCATTATGGAATAACAAGTTGTTACAAGTGCATCTTCACAAGTGAGGATGAAAAGATGAGCTTTTGTGGGAAACTACACATACCACATAAACATTTGACATCAGGGAAATGCAGTTTGATGTACTGAGGCAAAAACAAAAACAGAACTCACATCATAGCTATCACCAGCCATTTGGCATAGTACAAAACTACAACAGTAGACAAATATTATCATTTACTAAGTGACTTGAACAGTACTAGAGATGGGTGCAGTTTCTATACTACAAGTTAGTGTAGTATTATCAGTAGTGTGTCTGGTAGTAGTATTTGCTGGTGGTTGGTACTTACAGTCCTCATTGATACAGTTAAACACACAAGTCATAGAACAACAATATCACAGTCAGGAGCAGATTGAGCAACTCAACGAACAAATTATCAAACAGAATAATCAGATCAGTGAACAACAGTTACAACTGGAACAACTTAACATCATCATAGAAGTCTTACTGGATAGGAATGGAAAGGTATTTTGTATGTACAAATACAAAAATAATTTCATGACCAATAAATATAGTTCAGTCAAAGTGTGCATGGAGGCTGGGAGCCATTGTATCCCATGAGTCAAGACAATCATGCTAATATAGCTATTGGATTTGTGCATGACATTATAGTTCTTGCGGTACACAATAGGAAACTTTTAATCCCAGCAACTTCCAGCTATAATGGCTCAGGACACTGCAGGCTATTTTGTAATTACATAAAGAAAGTACATACATGTTTATTTCACACAAACACAAGGTTATCCCAGCCCTATTGAACACGCATGCTGATGTAAAATGACAGTCTAGGTATATAAACCAGAGTGTGGTTATGCTTTTTTGTAGAATAGCTATATTGTTTCCAACTCAAATGCGGTAACTTGGTTGCAGTCAGCTTCATAGAAAGTGTTGTAGAACATTTGGAAGACCCAGACTCACGTATCAACATGTGTTGTTTGATATACAAACCAAAGACGAAGCATTCCTACCAAATGTTTTATTGTTGCACTTCAGCTAGAACTGCCAAAAGGTATAATTATACCCTTGTACCACCAGGTGACACCATCCAGTCTTTGCTTTGGTGTATGACTATAACTCCTACCCAAGCAGCTGGTTGCTCACACCAAAAAAAAAAAAAATCCAAAACTCTGGCTTCAGCAATCTCTCTAAACTCCTTATTGCAGTTTTCATAGCCTTTAATTGAAGTCACCAGTGGGCATAGTTTTGGGGGACCTGCTTGTATTCCAGGCAAATTAGCCTAGTCCGGTCCCCTTCTGTGTGGTATGACCTCCACCAAAATACATTATGCAGAATGAAGGCCTAGTCAATGCTTTGAGGGAGAACTTACCAAGATAACTGAAATATCATAACAAAATAATAAATACTTGATTAGAGTATAGCTTGATTTTTGCAGCCTCTGGTAGCAACAGTGGTAAAAATCTTGATGCTTGATGTGTCCAGCTTATAATTGAAAGCCAAAATAGTTACAGGCAGTAAGCCACATAATGTTTGGAAATTTTGGTGTAGTAGCAGTACTGGTCACGGTTTGAAAAATAACTGATTTACTATTTTCAAGTGACTTAATTATTTATTGTACAGTGCAAAAAAAAGCAAATTTCAGTATGTAGTACATTAACTATAATAATATAGCTATAATAGTTTATTATAGTGAAGGATCAGAAAAGTAAGTTTTGATTTTATGTAACATGCATGGAGGACTCGCCCCTTTTGTCTAATGATCCAATCACATTTCAGCCTGAATAATAATTTACATAATTAGTCTTGATAATGTGACCATGTCTTGATTACAAAGCCTGGTGGAAATTTAAATCATTCCAACTCATGCATGGTCATGCAAAAATACAAACAAAAAAAAAAACACGTAAATAGCTACATAATATTAAATGTTGGTATTACACTGGGCTGTATTATTCAAAATGTAACTGTGAAAACTCAGATTTATCCCTGAATCTTGATTCCATACTACCATACCTTAATGATACTAATGCACTGTACATGTGTGATCAAGTATTATATTATGCTGACTACATCAATAGTGTTTATCACTCCACAGTATGGGACTAGGGATAACACCAGTCATCATGAAATATTCAAGAGAGAAGACCCAAAATCACAAACTACAATCCAAACAGACAATACTATCATTAAACTACTACATGGTAGAGATGGTGTGCAAGGTAGAGATGGTCGTGATGGAATACCAGGTGTGAAAGGAGATGCTGGTCCTCATGGAGATAAAGGATTACCAGGACCAAAAGGAGATCAAGGATCAACAGGACCAAAGGGGAATCAAGGATCAACAGGACCAAAGGGAAATCAAGGATCATCAGGACCAAAGGGAGATCAAGGATTAACAGGAAAACCTGCGGGAGGACTGGTTTATGTTCGATGGGGTCATGATGCTTGTCCTAGTAATGGAGCCCAGCTGGTGTATTCAGGAAGAGCTGGTGGAGGAGGGCACACAAAGAGTGGAGGTGGTGGTAATCCACAATGTTTGCCATTAGACCCTAATTACTTAAAATTCCAACCTGGATCACAAAGCAATTCTTTGATGGTTGGAGCAGAGTATTACGACACACATCACTTCAGATCTAACACTAATCGTGCTGATGTCCTCTGTGCTGTATGTTATGTAGCCATTAGGTCAGCAATGTACATGATTCCCGCTAAACACACTTGCCCTACTGGTTGGACCACAGAGTACAATGGATATCTTATGTCTGAGCACCGATCTGATCCCAGGTCAGTCTTCTCATGTGTTGATAAATTACTCAAAGCAGTTCCTGGATCAACTTCAATTCAGGAAGGAATAATATTTACACCAATCGAAGTACAATGTGGAACTCTTCCATGTCCTCCTTATGAAGGGACCAAAGAGCTCACCTGTGCTGTGTGTACTAAGTGAACAAGTTTGTGACTGATTAAGTACTGTGAAATGACATGTACATCACTACATCATTAGTACTTTTTTTGTTTTATTGTTACTGAGCACTCTCTTGTATGTGAAATTTGGTGTCCTGCAGTATATCAACAAGGAACACGTCACTTCACCAATGTGTCATGGTGTTACTTTCATTGTTTTTATGTTTACCGTGATCTTTTACATGTATATGATAGGACAAGTACAGTAGCTGACACAATACAATCATGTTCATTACTAACTATAAAATGTCACAATACTTTGATTTGTGTACATTCTAATATTCAGTACCAGCAGTATAACAGGAACCATTACTGCTTACTTCCTGGTAGTGGTAACAGTAAAAGCAATCTACACAACACTATAGACAAACACAGTGATTCCATGATATCTCCTGCTGCATATATACAAACCTCTGCTTTACACATTGAACTTTTAAAATAGAGTGATACGTCACTACCAATCTGATCAATTTAATATGGTTTACCAGTGACATACACAGACAGTTCTGTTAATGTGAATTTGCTGAAAATCTTCTCAACATGTACTCACTTTACACAGTGAAAACTAATATATTCTTCGAGTGTTTAAAAACCACAGAATGTACACAATTAAATTACAATACATAATAATAACTCTCATGTGTGGAGACCCTACAACTGATCAAGTGTCTGATGGGTATATTGATCTGACTGCAGTCTCTGCTACTGGGAACCATTTGTGATATCTTTCAGGAACAATGTACTTGGCTGTTATTAGTCTACCTGTAGGGATATATATGAGACAACAGTGTTTACAAAACAGAAATTGTAATACACATTAAAATAGTTGATTGTTTTTCCCTATAAACAATGACTGCTCATCAGTCTCTAACTACATACATATAGCCTGACAGTAATATAATACTGAATCCAGAAAACTTTTGAAGGTGAGGCACAGTCGTAAATGTCTTGTGTGGCAGCTAATCACTTTAACTATAAGTGCACGTGTCTAAAAAAATTGTCTGGCCAACATCAAAATTGCTCTGAGAAGCCATACAAGCACAGAGGGATTTACTCTTGGGTAGAGATGTAGCAATAAGGATTTTCAGTTGTACCGATATCCAATTAATCTGTACCTAAAAGAGCCGATACCAATTATACCAATCCGATTATTGTATATTCTGTAAAATGTAAATCAAATAGAACTACAGGTGTAGCTACTGCATGATGTATATTATTCAAATGATTTTTTAGAGAAAACAGAAGTGATGTAACTATAAGACACAGCAATACCTGGTTACCTATGGTGGTGTTGCCTCTAATACACAACCCAGACAATTAGGCACCACAAATATTTTAATACAATTAAACACCACAAATATTTTAATACATGCTCCCTTATCCAGTTTACTCTGTGTTTTGATTAGTTTTCAAGATGGCTACTATACACAGACTATCAGTTCAGCTTTTATCCTATGGTGCAGTTCAAGTGTAACACCTACCGTTTTCAGAAGATCTGGGTAAGAATATTCTAACACAAATAGCAGTACTACTTATACAAGCAGTTACATGGCTTCTTGTAACTTAGCATTTAAGTGAAATAGTATAGAGAGACTTTCTATTTGTTTGTAGCGAGCAAAAAGGCTTTTCAGGTACTCATATTTGCCATGCAAACTATCAGTAGCGATATCGGTTCTCAGAGCATTTGTGCCGATTACCAATATGGTAAAAATTGCCATATCAGCAACCAATCTGATCACCGATCCGATTATCGGTACATCTCTACTGTTGGGAGGTCCCTCAGAACAACTTGTTACCGGAAAAGTACCAGAATGATTGGGACAATTGGAAACAGTGGAAACAGAAATGATCAAAATCGTCACATAAATGTACCCTAGAGTAAAATCCTTGTTTAGTGGCCACTTTTTAAAGACCACCTTTTTTACAAAGACCACATCATAATTTATCTCAAAGATGGCTAAGGCATACTGACCTTATAATAAGACCACTTTGTGTTCACCTTTTACAAACTCCATCCTCTTTACAAAGACCGGTTTTCACATTGTAATAATAGCTAAGTTCCAAACATCAATTTCATGACTTTATCAAACAGCTAGGTCAGCTAAGGCTCTAAAGGTCATCACTTTTTTTTGTTGATCAGAAGGTTGTAGTGACTAGCTACATTTCACTTGCATGGACTATTTTGTTATGACACATTCTGGTATAAACCAAGTGATGACTTGAGTGAAGTGTGTACCAAAATATTGGTGACCCCTTTCTGCGAGTCATGAAACACATGTTTGAATATTACCATATAAAGAGGTGGTCTTTATAAAAGGTGACCATGAAGTGGTCTAATCAGTTATATAGATCATCAAGTAGGGCTGGGACGAAGCTTCGAATGTTTCATGGTTTTGAAGGTTAAGTAAACTTCAAATTATAAAAGTATCCTTCGAAGCTTCGTAATGCAATCATAGTCTATGAAAGAATTAAATATAAACGTCATTATCTTTATTGCAGCTGCTTATTCCTCTTGCATGATCAATGTTCGTTTCTTCGTGTGCCACACCCACTTTTAAACCATCGCAGTTCAGTTTGCTACCATAGTTGCAGCCTTAAAACACCTTATAACGTCCATGGAAAACGTCCTTTTAGCCATTACTTGGTGTCAGTGGCGTAGCCAAGGGTGGACCTGGGTGATGTGCCCACCCAAATTTCCATAAGAGAGCGGCGCCCGCCCGATTTTGTTATTACGAACAAGAGACAAGTAGTGCATACCTTGGTAGCGCGATATTATCGTTGTAAATCAGCAGTTGATATTGGTATAAGTTCAATGATTACATCGCGTAATCCAAATAATTTCGGTGGTTTCTATTTAACACACAGCATCACGTGATCCAAATTTTAGGCTGGGAATAGAGGAAGGAGGAATCCAGTCTATTTTTCACATCTGGAACATTGAATTGTGAGCAACAGCACAGATATTCTTTAGGTGTTGGGGTGAAGTGACCTAAAGTGATAGACGAAAAGTGGTGTTAAGTCGGTTGGAGGTGATAAATTGCAATTGGTGGCTGAATTAAGCCATATGATTATCTGAAGAGTCAGGCCCGAGTACAAAGAGTTGTGTACAAGTATAGATGAGTGAAAGGAGATGAAGACAAGGAGGTGTAATAAGTTAGTTTCAATTTCTAGCTTCTAAATCATTCATGCAGTAGCATTAGACTAGTGAAATAAGCTGCAGGAACAGCAGCATAGAGTATTATTAGCTAGCTAGTTACATTTATGTACTTTTGAAACAGTTTTTAAACCAAATGTATGTAGAGTCCACTAAGGATGGACTCGCATTTTGTGCTAGTTAGTTGCATGGGGTGAAATGTGTAGGTGAGTGTGCCCACCCATCCATGGAGGCCTGGCTATGCCACTGCTTGGTGTTTACCCATGCACGATTGCAGTATAGCGGACACGCCCATTTGCAATCGATTGATTGCATCATTCAGTGCTGCTGCTATGCACTTTCCAAATGCTTCAAACTTAGAAAGATAAAATTTAAGAAGGATGTGCATAATTACAAGAAAACCTGTAACTTGTATAGCTAACACCGAAGCTTCAAATGTTCGAACATTTTATTAGCGAATGTTCGAAGGTAAATTTCAATATTCATCCCAGCCTTATCAAGTATGCCTTAACTATCTTTTAGAACCTAATTACAATGTGGTCTTTGTACAGAGGTGGTCTTTAAGAGGTGACCACTAAGTGAGGCTTTTACTCTAGGATACACATATATAATGATTTGATTTCCAGTTTCCATTTCCATCATTTCCAATTTCCCAGAATGGTTGCCTTACACACAGGTGGTGATACTGAAAGCAATAAGTCCCTGCACCAAACATAGACCACACAAGACCATTTGAGTCGTGACTGCCCTAATAGATTATCTACATATTTGGCAAGATTATGAGCTCCTGTATATATATAGTCTACACAGAGCTACATAGCTATTTACAACAAGTAATAAGTTATTTACCATTAAACCATGACCCATGGAGTGTCTTGTACACTGATAGTGCTGTACTGATGGAATCCAACTTGATATAAACACAGCCCTGTAAGAAATATGTATAGAATTTGTACATAATGGAGTATGTTTTCAATGTAATAAAAACATATACATTTTGTATACTACAAATATATACATATACACAAAATGTACTTACAAAAAGTGATCTCTTGTCAACAACAATATGGACCACTCTACCATGATCCATACACTTGTGTAATAGTGCATCTTGTATTGCTGTAATGTCACTAGGACTGACATGTCTGTGGAGAGTACAAATACAATTATACATTAACATGACGTAAGTTACAATAGGAGATTGTATTATGGTGGATACAGAAATGCTGACATAGTTACAAATCAGTCAGTATAGGTTGCAGGTACGTCATACATCTAAGTACTACCTTTAGGCTACTAGGGGTGGTGTTTACAAATCAGCTACAAACCTCATGGTGTGTTGTAACTATTACTTACATTACATGATAAATACTTGGTCACCCAAAATACATATATTCTACTTAACCCATGTCACTACTAACATTGTAGAGTCAAACATGTTCTTAAGTCTCATACAAACTGATGGAGGGCATAGTGGAGGAGAGACTGCATCAAATGCTATGGAGAATGAAAAGAACATCATCATTAGTTACTGTATTACATACACAAATTTACTAGGAATTTAACTTGCAAATTACTTATTTTTTAATAAAGTTTAGTGGTTGAAGGTGCATGTTATAAGGTTGACTGAAACTGGCTGCTCTTAAGTTCAGATTTAGCAATCTATATACATACAAACTCCATCCCTTTGTAAACTGGCATACATCACATGTACAGTGTGTCATGACTAGTGTAGTTATAACAGTGATGGTGTAACATGATGAGTTAATGTGATCACCTTTTCCTTGCCACTGTTCACCTCTATCAGGTACCTAGCAAAAATAAAAGGAAAGTTATAGTTGTTGTTCTTCACAACACACAAAGAAACAGTCAACTATGTACAACATACTTACACAATACAACACAATACAACACAATAACATGTGCCAAGTTTGTATCACATTACAAGTAACCCATGAATAGAAGAGGTCATCACAGTGTTAGTGCAATACACAGACATGTAATGTGGAATCTCACGTTGGGCAAGACCATTAGTTATCCAGAATTCTATTTAGCTGATAGCCAGAATGATTGTCCTATTAGAGTAGTTGTAGTACAGTGGAACCTTCGACCAGAAAGTTCTGGTCCTTATATACAGGTGGCAGTTACAGAGGAAAACCTGTATTAGGTGGTCAGCAGCATTTTAGTGGCTTTGACCATTATAAATAGGTAATTACTATAAAGTGGCTTGCACCAACCATAATATTTGTATGGCAATGGCAAGATGAGCTTGTTATAAATGTTGCTAACGGCCATTGAATACTTTTAAGCATTGAAACCAAGGAAGTGAGTTCACGTGCCAACTTCCGATCATGGTGCCAGATTATTGGTTGAACAAGGCACTTACTGTTCATTATAAGGTAGCAACTGCTATATGAGAGCATAGATGATATATGTAATAGGATTGGCAACGCACATCACAACTACTAGTGTTGCACTGATATGCATTTTTTTCACATTTACCAATACCGAATATTTGCCTATTCCTGTAAAAGATATACCAATCTTTACCGATATTCTTTAATTCTTCAGAACAGTGGAGGAGGAGCAGAAAATCACCTAAAGTTTATGTGTATAAACTGCATTGGTAATGATAATGTAATTAATTGCGTGGGCGACCGACTTTTACAATGTTTTCTACAGTTTAGCCACTAGCTCCTTTCATGGAAAAGGAAGCCAAGTAGTTATAAAACAGCTAAGCCAGCTTATCAAACAGTGTTTTTAGTGGGACTCCTGACCCTTTGTGAAGAGTGATCAACTAATTGTGTGGGCAGCCAATAAACAAACACAGCCTATATAGCCTTGCGACCATACTTGTGCAAACAAACAAGTCAAAACAGTTACAGCAAACCACTTACTGCTACATTCACCACCTCTTTACTTTCACCTGTTCATTGCTGTCATTAACGATTGATTGTGGGTTTCGGTTAATCAGCAAATGATTTCCGCTTCATAGCCGATACCGATACTTGTAAAATTAGCTAATATTGGCTGTTACCGATAATTCAACCGATTATTGGTGCAACACTAACAACTACTATACAATCCTAGTTACAGTCGCATAACTTCCACGTGTCTATCGTCATAGATATGGCTACCCAACAGAATGGATACTCCTCTTTATCTTCCCAGAGCTGTTATTTCCAGTTGACAACAGGTCCCCTACTATATAGCTGGGTAGATTGGAGCAATGTGAGCAAAGTTTCTTGCTCAAGGAGACAACACTGGGCATCAAACCTAGCACCTTTCAATTACCAGGCCAGTGCTCTACCCACTTGGCCATGCTGCCTCACTATCCTTGTCTCAATTTAGTGATGTAGAGGTTGTGGTGGAACTTTAGTTCCGCGACCTCTCTGTGAGATCTAGACCTGGACAGTCCTCCTGCAGATTACTAGTCCTGTCCCAGGAGGATTTTTGTACAAGACTTAAGTGCCTGAGTGGTGCACAGGCATCCGAGTCCTTATCCAAACTTGTATGCCAAAATTGAATGCTCTATTATAAAGTAGCCAGTGTTCTGTTAGAGAAGTCAAATATTTTTCATGCTTTGCAAATGCGTTAAATACATTGTTTTAAGGAGAGATTTTGTACAAAACTTCAGTTATGAACATTTTCAGGCGTCTGAGCTGCAGGTGGTCTGTATATAGGAGTTCAGATAACTAGTGTACCATATAGCGGGAAATTTTCGAAAGGTTAAATTTTCGAAAAATTTGAAGATAACCATGTTTTTGAAAATATTTTTCGAAAATAGCTAGCTAGTACATCCGGCCGGCTTTGAAGTGAGAATCGAAAAAAGTATAGCTAGGTATATAAAATTGATTTTTGCGAGTGCACGCATGCATAGCTTCTGCTAATATCAGTTAGCTATAGGCTTAATGTATTATAGCTAGGCACTGGGCCACACACAAGTAGCTAGCCATATAGCTATAGCTACCACGCACGCGTATATGAGCGAGCACGAATGACACCACGAGTCTTGAAGCCTATAAGAGCTCGAGAGACCAGAAATTACTAGGAAAGATTAATTATCAGCAAAAATCTATATGGGCTGAAAAATGCCATGTACTTAGCTATGGCTCGATCCGCAGGCCACTGAGGCGAAGGAAGTCCGCCAAACAACATGGTTCAACCTACGAAGGAAGACCCTACGGTAGCTAGACGAGATTCTATCAAAGCCAGATTGGGCTTTTATCTAGCTATACTGAACAATCAAAGCAGCTATGTATGTGATCAACGCAACCACTATTAGCTTTTCTGTGAATATCTACGGTGCGGTGCGGTAAGAGGCATTGTTTCTAAAATATTTTTTCGAATTTCCAATCAAGCACTTTTTCGAAAATTTAACCTTTTGAAAATTTCCCGCTATACAGTATGTGTTTCCATAGATTATTTTTATAACCAAGGTGAGAGGTTGTGTTAACTGGATTATGAACCATAATGAGGATAACCGTGATGTCACTACAGGTTTAATAGGTGCATTGCCAATCCTTTGTTACGTGTATTATTTATGATGTTGAAGTTATGCATACAGTGATAGGTGAATTTTTGGCTGGCCATTATATGCGTTAGACAGGTGACCACTTAACACAAATCAATGCATACATTTGTAAGGGAAAATATTTGGGATGTTGTTACAGTCACCGTTATACAAAAGTGACCAGGTTCCACTGTATAGCAAAAATTTTACCTCAGTAGCTGGAGGGTCACTATGTATCCACCTCCATACAGTAAACTGTTCTCCTGCTATCATTTGTGACTCTACTCGGACTCTTGTCTCTGAATTAGCTATCCAATCAACTGCCTTCTGCCATATCTGTGCCTTGTGTACTCTATTGGAGATATATAAATAAACACGCAGCAGTGTGTGTGTGTGTGCGTGTATTATTTTAATGAAATTTATACAACAGGGATAATAACAACCACACAAGTCAGGTGGATAAGACATAAGACATACCAGGAACAAACCATATAGATATGTAAGATATGTGATTAGTTAAAGGAATTAAAACTTGTCACTTATTTGTTTATGCACTGTGTGGACATGCATTGAGCACACACCCTTAAAAACAACAAACTCATAGTTATCCATACACAAGGTTAGTCTCCTGGTATACAGTAGAAATGCAACAATATATCAATATATCGCATATTGTATCGTTTTAAGACAATATCGCTGTATCGATACAATGTCAAACCATATCGATATATTGCGTATCGTGATATATCGTCATATCATAGTTTGTTAAAATGGCTGAATTATTGTACATTGTGGTTAAACTGAGTAGTATGCAATGCTTCTCAAAGAAAAATTAGCTTATTTATTTGCCTTAAAAAACAACATTAAAAAACGACATAGACCATTGCTTAGACTCCACTTTGTATCATGCAATATATCACTGTATCGTGATACACCAGAGGCAACATATTGATACATCTACACACTGTATCGTTGCAACTCTAGTATACAATAAACCTTGAAATTAGAAACGACTGTTCTATTAGAGTATTTCAACAGTGATCTGTATAAATGTATGGGCTTCAGTTATCCAAACAATTCACTTATCTGAACAACTTTTACTATGCTTGTGGGATAATCACTGTAATTTATGCACTGTAGTATATGTTCTATTATAACTCATTCACTTGTCAACAACACACCTTTCTGATGGAGGAATTAACATGTCTCTGACATGAGAAATAGCTAAATAAGGAAGAAGATCTTTGTTTTTTGATGATGACTTGTGATGTAAGATCAAAACATCTGGAAGAAATCAAGCAAACAATTATTAATTAGTAGACTACTATGGTTGCATATGAAAGTACATACCAGCCACAGTAACCCCAAATAACTATATGTACAGTAGACCCTCCATTATTGACTGCTTCATTATAATATAGAGATGTACTTTCTATTAGAGCGTATATGAAATGGTCCTGAAAAATTGAACACTTTTATCAGCCATTGAGGGTCTATTGTAAACAATTATTAGACACGATTGACACATACAGTAGTTACAATGTTATCACTTACCAATAATATTATCCACCATTACGAACACTGCTTGTTGTTGTTGATGTTTCTTATTAACGTACCACAAGTAAGAATAAAACCCTACCAGTGCTAACAGTAGTCCTGTAGTGAAATAAAGTGTACAGTGTTGTCGTAGTCATTGAATAATAATTGTATACTATATATCACATTATGATCAGCCATACTATATAGAAACTAGTAGATTAAAAATTAGCAATTTAAAATGAAGTAGGGATCCAAGCAATGAAAAGCTAAACGAGAGGTGAATGACAGTATTACAGCATAGCTCGGTAGGAAATCCCTACATTGGTAAGCTATCACAGTGATTTTGTTTAATGCCAAAGTAGGGATTTCCCACCAAGCTATGCTGTAATACCATCATTCATCTCTTGTTTTACTATTTTTTATCGCTTAGATCCCAACTTCATTTTTTAATAACTAATTTTATACTAGTTTGTTTGGTTGTTTTGTTATAGCATACAGCTATACACGTGTGACTGTTCTATTAGGGTGACTGCTGTATTAGAGTATCTCAAGTCAGCCTTTCACTACGAGGGTGTGTGTTACTATTCATTGTGCAAACATACAGATAGGCCAATAATGTGTCATCATGATAGATTGTTAAGAGGTATGGTCTTGGTACTCTCTTAATCAACCAGATCGCATTAATTATTTAATAGGCATGGCATTGAACTTATCGTGAAGTGTAAGCGCTTCAATAAGTTTGTGGCATCTAAATGTGCTGCTCAGAGAAAGTGTCGATAGGAAAAATTAACACCTCAATATGGTTTCATTGCATGGAGAAGGAAGAAGACTAGCCTGATTAAAGATAAAAGCAAAGACAAGGTGCATAGGGCACACACTTGTCGGAAACCCAGAAAGCACATCCCACTAGTGAGTGTGTTATTGTGGCATAAAATGGTGGCCATGTGATGCTTCTTTCGGCCTCCAGCCTTGTGACTGTGGTCAGGCAGGCAGGCAGGCAGGCAGGCAGGCAGGCAGGCAGGCAGGCAGGCAGGCAGGCAGGCAGGCAGGCAGGCAGGCAGGCAGGCAGGCAGGCAGGCAGGCAGGCAGGCAGGCAGGCAGGCAGGCAGGCAGGCAGGCAGGCAGGCAGGCAGGCAGGCAGGCAGGCAGGCAGGCAGGCAGGCAGGCAGGCAGGCAGGCAGGCAGGCAGGCAGGCAGGCAGTGAGACTAAAATCTGAGTTTAGTGACTATATCCGGCCGCCTCTATTAGTTTTTTAATGCTATATTTGATGGACTAATTATTCTGTAATCTAGGATAATTTTTGAAGGTGGCATTTTAGGCAGCATGCGTCATTTTGGGGGGAACCCTACTTAAACAGTAATACCATACTGTTTGATAAGTATGCAGTGACATCATACGGGCTGAGTGATACTGCCAATTTAGTATCACGATCGATACTAAAGCCACTATTCACAATACTGAATAGTTCACAATACTTACAAATAACTCAATCATAGCTGGTGCAATATAGTGTATTGCTCAGTATTCTTCCAGGAAGTCTTTAAAGGTAGCATCAAACTAGCCACTATCATCCTTGTTTACAGTAACAGTTATTGTAACACATGCTTTGAGGTTATGTTATGGTGTTCACACCTCTCTGCAGGGGTAACAGGTTATGACTTACAAGGATTCTTAGCCTAGTATAGCATGGGTAGGTAAAAACAGTGGACCTGGGGACCAAGGACCAGGGAAATCCAACTCTTCTTGGAACTTTTTACACCTCACAGTATTCTATACTTGTACTAGGTACCTCTACAAGCAGTCTTGTATGGCCAATCCACTTTTCCCCCCCTTGTGGCGTCTCGCACGATGTTTATACCAATTAGAAATTATGAGCGCCTCTGAAAGTGTCTGAAGCTGACTGTATTAATTACAGGTCACTCGCTATTTTCCCAGAGTATTTGTTTGCACAATGTTTACTTTAGTAGCTAGGTGACATAATAGACTAGTATGCTCATTGTGCAGCAGGCGATCAATTACCAGCTAAGCCAAGCTAAGCAAGTTCCAGCAGCTCTTCATACATCATGATGCATTTGCACAATGTTCCTAAACTACTCTAGTAGCTAGGTGACATAATAGACTAGTATGCTTACTGTGCAGCAGGCAGTGGCCTATATGCAATTAGCTTCAGACACTTTTTAGAGATGCTTATAATTTCTAATTGGTGTAAACATCATGCGAGATGCCACAAGGGGAGAAAAAGTGGATTGGCCATGCAAGACTACTTGCAAAGGTACCTAGTACAAGTATAGAATACTGTGAAGTATATAAAATTCCAAGCAGAGTTGGATTTCTGTGGGTCCCCAGGTCCCCGGCTCCACTGTTTATACCTACCCGTATTGGGTAACAAATGAATTTTTAATGAAAATAATGTACAGGCATGGTATCACGATTATTAATAACAAACTATCGCGATATCGATACTTTCAAAATATCGCAATATATTGTTAAAATGATAATATCGCTCAGCCCTAATACACATGTGCACTAAGTACATACACAGGACTTCTTGTGTGCTCTGGACAATTAGGGACTACCTAAAAGCATAGTATCTTGAATTCATGGCTGCACATTTATCACCAAGTACTGCACTTCAATCCTCCCATATACTGGGATATAATGGTGGTGTGCTATAGCAACCAGCTACATACTTACCTACCCACTGATCACTAACACTGTCAACCCACCTTATATGTACAGACTCCATTACCATATATAGCTACAGAATGCTGACAGTGAACACAACCCATAGACAATTGGTCTCCATGTAGTACCCACACACTTACAAGGTATGGTAGTAATCACCAGTCAATAGTGAATATCATCTGTATCAGCATTATAGGATAGCAGCTTTTTATAAATGAACGGCGCCAGTGTAACTGAACGGCGCAAGTGTATGCATTGAAGATTATTGAGTAATTTTGGGAATGGAGTAGACATTTCCATGGTGGAACACATACAGTGTACATATTTGGCAGCAAATGGGCCAGGGATGTGGTAGTGAACAAAGTGGTAGTTGTGATATTACCAGTAACGATAGCAGCACAATAGTTGTTCTAGTATTTTACACCTTGCTGACAATTATCAGCAGCAACTTACAGTGACATGACATGATAAACCTTTAGTCTCTGAAGATTCGATGGTACATAAAAATCATGAACTGGTAGATGTGTTAAATAATTATTTAAATAGCTGTATAACTCCATAACTACTGATGCACTAGGCATCTCACCCAGTACGTATACTAAACGTCTCTTGTTAAGGATGAAAAAAGGCAATTCAAGAGACCACCAGATGAACTGACCACAGTAGGGAAATAGGTAGCTAGATAAGAAATCATACCATTCCCTTCACAATGAGTATAGCAGAACATCCAATTCAAATTGTGTCTGAAGAATGAAGCAATAGCATACAGAAATGTTATTCATTCAAGGGGTTCATGTCCCTCAATCCGTTGCACTCAATAGATAAATATGGAGAAAACCCAAAACAGCAATTACATCATACCACTACACAGCTGTCATGGTATAAAAGCTACAACACTTTACAATTTCATCACTTTGCTAACTAGCTATCAAAAAGCAATGGGTGCAGTTTCTACAGTACAAATTAGTGTAGTATTATCAGTAGTGTGTCTGGTAGTAGTATTTGTTGGTGGTTGGTACTTACAGTCCTCATTGATACAGTTAAACACACAAGTCATGGAACAACAATATCACAATCAGGAACAGACTGAACAACTCAACAAACGAATTATCAAACAAAATAATAAGATCAGTGAACAACAGTTACAAATGGAACAACTAAACATCATCATAGATGTCTTACTGGATAGGAATGGAATGGTACGTATCATGATATATACCACCAGGAGCTTATGAGCCGCTGAAGGCGGCGAAGGAGCATGAAACTCGGTTCCATCACATTCCAAATTACATCACGTTTTTGAATAAATTGCTACGAGTGTCGCGCACAATTAGTATAAAGCGTTGATTAAAGAGATTTTACTTTCCTTATATGGAAACTAATCACTTATGAATCTGGATTTTGATGGCACCCAGCAGGCTACGTAAGTTTCATGCTCCTTCGCCACCTTTGGCGGCTCATAAGCTCCTGATACCACACAAGTACGATTAATAGTTATACCATGGCTGCAAGAGATTTTGCTGATATATGTACCCAAAGCATGAGGACTGTAGGCCTGAGGGCTAAGGTGTATATATCAGCAAAACCTAACACAGTAATGTATAAGTGATATAGATCACTCCAGGCATACTCACCTGATAGGTGAAAGTACTCACCCTTTTACACGAAGCTGATAGCTGTCTGGCCAGTTAATCAGCTTGTTCGTGAGTGACCACACCTATCGATAATGGTGTAGTACAGTTACGAATGTTGTTAAAGAAGTTATAGTGGAAGAATTATCACCTTATAAAGAGTTGTTTACAACAGTTGTGCCAAAGTGACAAATTCAATTGCCAAAACCTGTAATAGTGTGGGCTAATAGCCATTAGAACGCTATTCATACGTACATCATTATGCTTTACAAACAGCACCAGAAAAAATGCAATTGTGGGATCTGGTATTTTTGTCGTTGTTTATTTTTACATTTTGTACTACAAACTTCACTATTGGACAGTAAGTTAATAATATACCTATTTTCACACATTGCCGAAATGATTATTATACCGATCATTCGATAACTGCCAACTAATCGAAACTTAGCAACTACACCGAGCCCTGTAAACCCAAACCCATAATTAAACACTACATGTCACTCAATATAACGAGTCATCTTCTGTCTTTGGAATTTTATGATGGCGTGAGTAAAACAAATCGGTATCATATAGTATGGTAGAACTGTACATGGAAGTTTGGGGTTTTCTGGCCAAAAATGTCACCCAAAAACCATCTTCACAATACCATCCTGGTGCCTTGGCAATATTGGTTAGGTATAACCAAGCCCAAAAGTGCTTTCAGTACAACCCTAAATGCTTCCAATAAATTGTTATGAAATTTTAACAATGATTTTATTCAGTGGAATAATCTACTGCCTGCCTGCCTGATGCCTTCAGGCTAGCGTAACTTGATAACGACTACATCTATGTGCTTGATTTTGCACTGTTTGATGTCACTTCGTCCTGAGATGTGCCTTTTGTACATACAATGTACACATCATGGTTGTCCTCCTTTGTGTCCCACTTCTTTTTCTGACTTCAAAAGGTGTTCGCAGTAGCACGATGGCTTCCTATGTTTGTAAATGGAAATCGTCTATATTTTCTGTGGTGACTGGATTGATTGCAAAAGCACTTCTCCTACTGTCCTTTGTTTGTAGTGCTGTGTAACAGGCTGAACATAGCTTAATTTAAAGTGAAGTGTAATGGCCACTTCACTTTTGAGTCAGTAATTAATAGCTGGTCATCGTTTCTTTTGATGCGGTATGCGTGGGTTCAATAATCATAATAATATTACAAAAAGTAAACAAACAAGGATAAGGAAAATTAGGAATTTTAAGTTTAATTAGGGATCATAGAAAAAAGTATGGAGGTCGCCTACACCTGCAGATATACTAAGACATTTAATCCCTAATTCAGTCATACCAAAGAAATCAGAAATCTGCAATGACAACAAACAACCACAATCATCTGTGGATCTCTATAGAGAGGTAGGAGATACGGAGAACCTGTTTCTTTAAAAGATGATTTAGTAGTGCTAAGAATTTTATGTATTTCTGTTACTACTTCACGAGGGTTTATCCCTAGGTAAAGTAGGGATCAAAATTTGCATGTTAGTAATGATCTCCTTGCTACTACACTCCATGGGGCAAAATATACAAGCTTCATTCTGTCTGAAGGCACTATAAAAAAATTCAACTAACCAATGCTGCCATGTCATCATGAATGAAAAAAAATGAGATCAATATGTTTTGGTAGGAAAGTAGTTCATACCTATCAGGTACTAATTCATTTGTACAAATACTCTACAGACAACAATGTTACTGTATGAATTATGTACACATATCATGAGAACAATAAATGCGCCCTCATTAATAGTGTTTGTAATCCCACAGTACAAAGATCATTATGATACTAGGGATAACACTAGTCATCATGAAATAGTCAAAAGACAAAACCAACAATCACCAACTACAATTAAAGCAGATAGCACTATTATTAAATTGTTACATGGTAGAGATGGTGTACAAGGTAGGGATGGTCGAGATGGAACACCAGGGATAAAGGGTGATCGAGGATCAAAGGGCAATCAAGGATCAAAGGGAGATCAAGGATTAAATGGAGATAAAGGATCAAAGGGAGAAAGCAAGGATGGTAGAGATGGTCGTGATGGAGCACAGGGTATCAAGGGAGACGTTGGTCCTTGTGGAGATAAAGGAGATCAAGGATTAACAGGACCAAAGGGAGAAGCTGCAGGAGGACTAATCTATGTTCGATGGGGCCATGATTCTTGTCCTAGTAATGGAGCACAACTGGTGTATACAGGGAGAGCTGCAGGATCAAGTCACACACAAAAAGGAGGAGGAGCTAACCCACAATGTTTACCACTTGACCCTAACTACCTCAGATATCGGTCTGGAGCACAAGAATATTCACAGATGTTTGCAGCAGAGTATCATGCTACAAATGGTTTAGTAGCTAGTACTAGTGGTATTGATGTACCCTGTGCTGTGTGCTATATACCTACCAGAACAGCACTATATATGATACCAGGAAAATATACTTGTCCAACTGGATGGGAAACTGAATACTATGGGTACCTGACGGCTGAATACTATAGTTTTACCAGATCATTCTACACATGTGTTGATGATGCAATGAAACAAGTTCCTGGATCAATTGGTTTTCAAGATGGCACATTATTCTCCCCAGTAGAAGTGAAGTGCAAATCACGGTTATGTCCTCCTTATGAAGAGACCAAGGAGCTCACATGTGCTGTGTGTACTAAGTGACTATAATGACTTCAGCAGATACTGTGTGTAGTTGTAGGAATAGAAATTTGTATTCCTTTACACACCAGTGTATATACACAACCTCTTTGTGTGAGTTTTATATATGTACAGACAATAAACATAACTGGAGGTGCAAAAATACACAAATGGAGATAAAATTTCTATTTATGATGTTAAAACACAGTAACAAGACTGACAAAATTATAGTAAAATCTTAAGCCTCCTTTAGGACATCACTAGTAAGGTCCTTGTAGGGACCTACTTGACATGGTCACTATAATGAAGTGGTCTTATTAAAGAGCTAGATGACTGCTAAGCAAGGTCTACTGTATGTATGATCATTAGGTACAAACAAAAGTCATGCATAAGTGCACTACATACATACGACTGTGTCACGTTATATGCTGACAGCAAGAATAGTGCTGAGCGGTCTTGATATTTCATAGATGGTACGATATTGCTATTTGATATTGCGGTATACCTATAATTTTTATTATTATCAGTATGCCCAGGATGCCATTTTAGACCTCTCCATATACAAAAGTACATACAGTTTTCTACATTTTTACTCTAAACACAATTGTGTTAGCAAGCTTATTGCAGTTTATTATTGTACACTGGTCCATAACCTTTCGTATCAACAGTATTACAGTGTTAAGAAATTAGACAAATCAAAAACAGACACCGTAGTTTAACAAAATACTCTTGCGCAGCACTATGCAAGGACTCATAATATTTGTATATATGGGATGTAGTATACTCTTTTTGACAGTGCTTGCCTGCAAACCAGAAGTGTGGATCCTAATTTTTGTAGTTGTTCTACTTCTAATAGAATGGTAGTGATACTTGATATTATTTTCTATATACGTATGTTTTACGTAATAGATATTGGTGCAGACATCTGTGGGAACCCAGCCTGCAATTTAGTGCTACATCTGATTGTTCCATTGGAGGGGCTGGTACTAGGGTGATTGTTGTATTAGAGTAGTATTGAGTACTCTGGATTACACAGTACAAGCAATAAATTGTGACAATGGTCAATTACTACACATTTCTTAATGAGCAGCAACTATAACATTTCACTACAAAGCCAGTATTTTAAAAGAGATGGCATATATTAGTGCCACAACAACATTCCAATTCCGTACATGACAATTAATTGTTAAAAAATACAAACACACACACACACACACGTACACAATACACTCACCTATTATAATATACCAGACACTGTACCACATAAACATCATCCACTGGTTCACTACACAACTCAGTGGTCTACTGAACTGTGTTGACTTCACTACAAGTGACTTATCCACCACATAACGCAGTGTATCCACCTGTCCACCACTACTATTGTACAGCCTGTAGTGTGTAATGGAAAGATGTACATGTGACCCATATTAGATCTGTTATACAGTTATGATGTAACATGGAAGTAATTTAAAGGATCTCCGAATTAAAGACACAACAGAAAAAAAACTTTATTCTAGCTCCATACATTGAGATTCCATTGTATTACCACAACTAAACTACCTTATACTGAAATTGCACTAAATCAGTAACACTTTACATTAGACTGCAAATAATAAGTTACAGCTGAGTACTGTTTGGTGGAGCAACAATATAATGTAAATGTCATGATGGAGTATTTCTTTTAAAGCATTGACTGCTCTGTTAGAGAAGTTTTGCAAATTAATAATCATCACAGATATATGATGCACAATAGATGACATGTACTACATAACACAAGCACTCATCATGTTGAAGTCGGGCGTGACAGCAAGTGACGATAACAACCAATAGCAGTAAACTCAAATGTTGAGGAAAAACTAACTCTAAACTCTAGTATTCTAATGGTAAACCCTAGTGGTTTACTACACATGTAAACTGTTATACATTAGGGCTGGGACGAAGCTTCGTATGTTTCGTGGGTTCGAAGGTTAAGTAAACTTCGAATTATAAAAGAATCATTTGGAAGCTTTGTAATACATTCATAGTCTACAAAAGAATTATAAATAAACATCGTTATCTTTATTGCAGCTACTTATTTATTTTGCGTGATCGATGTTCGGCTCTTCACGATCAATCTTCGTGTGCCACAACAACTTCTAAACCATCACAGTTTAGCTTGCTACCACACCTGTAGTTTTAAAACACCTTATAAGGTGATAGATAGTGAATGATGCAATCAATCGATTGCAAATGGGTGTGCCCGCTATACTGCAATCATGCATAGGTATACACCAACTAATGGCTAAAAGGATGTTTTCCATGCAATCAGTACTGCTGCTATGCACTTTCCAAACTTATTAAATAGGATTAGAAAGAGAAGGATGTGCATAAATACAAAAAAACCTGTAACTTGAAAGTTAACACCAAAGCTTTGAATGTTCAAACATTTTATTAGCGAATGTTCGAAGGTAAATTTTAATATTCGTCCCAGCTCTATTATACATACATATGGTAGATCTATTCTAAAATAAGTGACTAACAATACAGTGAATACATTACTTATGTACAAACACACAAGTACACACCTCAGATTCCATGAAGGGTTGGCTACTATGATCCATGCTACATATTTCATGAACGTCCTAACTTCACGGTCACTGACCTGTAATAGCTAAGCCAATCACTTTGTAACTCAATGTACCAACACAAATACTCTAATAGAACACACAAATACTGTATAACAGGAATTATTCACAGAAGAAAATTTTTGTGAATGGTTTATTCTTTCTTTGTTCACAAGAAAATATTCGCGATTTGTTGTGTAAACTAATTTAAAAATTAGGCATGCGCCTACAACTGGTTTGTTGTGGATGCACACGCTCGACTGTGACATGTTGAGTAGATCACTGATTTGCAGCAGAGAAGCAGGTAGACTATTAGCACTCATAATAATATGTAGACAATAAGCGTGCCTAGCCTGGGGGCTGGACTAAGTTGGCGCACCACAGTGAATCGCCTGGCTGTAATTATCTTTACCCCATTTTTCTTGCATGAGTAGCACCAGTTTCCTTCCACTGTCACTTAGCTACTATCACTGAAGTTTGCATTTCTGTTCGAATCGCATGGTGATAACGTTGTGCCTAACTGTAGTATATAGTAACGTAGTGCCACTTTGCTGCACAACCTGCTAAATGAAACATCTACTATCACTCCTTCTTACCCACAGTTATTCGACTATGGAACTCTCTGCCAGAAGGAACAATTAATTCTCCTAACTTATGTTCATTTACTTACTTATCAAGTGTACGTTAACTTGATATGCATTACACTCATAACTATTTGAGTCTTGCATAACAAAAAATCAAAATTAAACCACTCTTGCTATATGAATGCTGGGTGAAATAATTAAGCGTAAAATCGTAAAGGAGCATTGTCAAGGAGGCATTTCATTAAAAAAAATATAGAAAAAATTATGCAAGAAAATATTTGCAAAATGCATCTAAAATTGCAAAATTCATCTTCCGCGAATGATTCCCGATATACAGTATTAAGCAGTTCTACAAAACAAGTTGAAATATAAGCAGGTTAGTTTTTACTTCTTATCTTTTAGGATACACACACATGTGAGGAATTCTAATGCATACTAGTTGAGTGTATCTCATTATCATCAGGCTTCAAATTATGAAATAAAAATTGGTTGAACTTTTAAAAATTGGTTAACAAATTACACCTTGCAATGCATAGTAATTATTTGGCTACCAATTATCATATTTCTGTGGAATTTTGTTCAGAAAATACACCAATAGCTATCCATTATTGTGATCCCTGCACACAGAGCACTACATACCTGTGGTGCAAATGTCATCACATCATTGATGGTAATGTTTGCAGTGTTGTAAACATCAGGATAACACTCAGCTAGACCTGTAGTAATGGCACCAGTAACAAGACTGATATACTGCATATTAGGAATTAGACATTTCTTCACTTTGCTTTTACATGGATAACACATACTCATGTCAAGTTGTATACACTGGAACCTGTTAATGTGGACAGTCTAACATGAGGACACCAGAGGCACAATACATACTCAAGTACATAGTATCCCTCTATAACCAGGAGCTTATAAGCACCACAAGGTGACTATCCATAATAGCAGCACATCTTGATAATCAGGACAGGCTTGGTTGATCTCAAATGTGTCTGTATTATGTACGTGAGTTACACCAAAGGAGGTTAGTTATGCATCACAACTCTCATAATGGCTCGAGTGATTGCATAACTAAAATGGCAACCGGAATTCATGGTTGAAAATCCTTGACATGTACGGGTGAGTTAATGTTTACTTCTTAACGAGGAAAGCTAAACAATGTGCAGTCGAAAGTTCATCAAGAACTCTGGGAGGCATGGTACATGCCATGAATACAATTTCTACATTACAATATTTGGTAGTGATACTGAGGTGTTGGGGTTGAGATGTTTGATAACACATGACTTCATAAGAATGTATGGCAAACATATTGTACCAGAAGACTACACTCTACAATATAACACCAGAGGGGTATAAAATTTATTAACACTAATAATTAATTGTGTCTCCGATAATACGATCAGTTACACACATCACACACATACACACAACATGACTCAAGTCTTATAACAATAATCATATTATATGGACATTGCTTGTGTATGACATAACAGCATATGGAGGCAATAAACCTCAAAGATTCAAAAATATTTCTGACAGACAACAAATGTCACCTATTACCTGCCTCAGTGGTCAAGTTGTTCTGTAGAGCAACCACAACATCTAGTACTGCAGAAGTGTTGGCATCTGGTATACACTGTAAAAAGTGCATATATTAATACATTACATTGTGAACATAATGTGTGTGTGTGTGTGTGTGTGTGTGTGTGTGTGTGTGTGTGTGTGTGTGTGTGTGTGTGTGTGTGTGTGTGTGTGTGTGTGTGTGTGTGTGTGTTTGTGTGTGTGTGAGTGCAGTGTTTGTGCACATGAATGTGATTACATATGCTTACCAAAGTTTGAGAATTGGAACACTGCAAATAGTCACCTACGTAACAAAAGTGGTAAAAGGTAACCCACACATCACACTGTACACCACCATACATACTAGTATTCACAATACAACTGATAATGGATATTGAAGACGTCAGCACTTCTTAAGCAACAACTTGTGCACTAGTCTTTGGCTAACCTAACCAAATTCAAATAGATGAAAGGATAAAAAATTTCCTTTACCCACTACAACAAACTGTAAGTGAGTAAAGTGTGTGCGCATACGGTGTGTTAGTAATTCGTGCGACTCATGTAAGTATATATAACCTTCTTTGGTATATTCCATTTATAACACATAACACCCATGGGATTCAAATTTCAACCTCATCCCACCATAACTCAACATATAATTATAGTATCAACTTAATACAGAGCAAGGAGAGGTAGCTGACAGTACAATACTATGCTAACATTAGACAACTACTAACTGCCACATGTCACACCCTGTAACATAACCTATACTAATCCAATATAGCATGTGTTGTGTTTGTTCATCAATACAAACTCTCCATTAGCCACTTACAAAGCTAAGAAAGTGTTGTTATACACAAAATGGTTCATTGGTGGGAAGCATGTGTGTGTGTGTGTGTGTGCGCGTGCACATATGTGGGTGTGGATTAAAGACTTAAACGCAGGTAGGTAGGTGTACATACGTAGTATGTCATACATAAAAATCAAAACATCACTGATATGTGCACATACCACACGCACACAGACATGCATGCATAAATGTACAAGAATTTTAAAATGATAAACATTGTGTAACCATATCTATTAAGAGCCTTAATTTGATACATGCTAGCTACACATGGCATAACACCTCAGCTATTCTGTGCTACCATTATTACATGCTAATAACTACTATGTCATTACCATTAACTAGTCTTGTGCTTGGACAATTAAACTCGTCATACCAGACAAACTACTACAATATAACAGGTCACTATTAGTGTACCAAATAGCCACCAACGATAATCCGTAGTGTCATATTTCTCAGCAACAAAACAACAACTGAATACTGTTAATACATAATCAGGAATGTGGAGCTACCAGACTCCTTGTCTCTTATTAGCTGTATTAACAAACCCCTTATAAAGGATACCCCAACGTGTGAACACTTTGATAGTCAAGACACTTGTATGTGGTCCCTTGTGTGTGCACATTTAGACTTCCTGGAAAAGGACACCTCTCTAATTAGGGCACTTAAGCGTGGTCAGATGTTTCATTTCCCAGCTTCATACTGCACACCAGCCATCTACCTACTAGCCATAATAACAGTAAACTAAAATATCTAGGCAATTTAATGGAGAAATAGTCATACCTCACTCAACATTCACTGTCTTCCAACACTGCATACAAATTGATGCAATATGGCACAAGATTTAAGTGATGATTTAAATTGAAAGTCAATTAATTCATTAGCTAACAAAAGTTTTGGCTACTGGAGACAACCTAAACAAAGAATTATGACCTTTAATAACAAGTGACTATATGTGAAGAAATAAATCAATTTTATAATTTATCCACACTAAACTTGCAAACCAGTAGCTAAAAGTACATGTTAATTGGACATGTGCAACAGTATACCTCAGAAATAAAATAATACTGTGTTGATATTTGAAGTTCTGCAAATTTCAGTCACAAATGTTACCATACCTTCCAATGGTGGCTTGCTACAATGTTGTAACACACTGACGCACAAAACAGCTCCAAACAATCCTGCAGCAACTCCTATACCAATCGTAATGATAGTTTTAAGTACAAACAGTGCATCAAAATCGTCAGAACTAGCTCCTTGGTTTGCGTGAGGGTCCATATCACCATTACTCGATTTATTGCCCACCAAAGATTTTCTCCTGTAGTCGGAAGCACCCCCAGGAGTGTTGTCACGGAAGCTGGAACTTCTCCGTGCTTTTCTGCCGCTTCTACTGTCGTTCACATAATTCAGCTTCTCGTCTTCGTCGCTGGAATAGACGGGATACAGATTCGTTCCACTTCTTCGACGCTCCACAGACATACTTATCACATATCTAGCGTAACGAGCAACCTCTATAATAGTGTCTGGCACTTGGTAACAATTTGTTGCCAGCCATCAAGGCGCCAATTATTCGGCGCTTTAAATACTTTAAATATTGGAAGCTCCCGCGCCGTAAAACAAGATCATTTCATATCATATTGAGCGCATGTGTCAAAATAATTTAAGCGCTGACGGTTAGACGCTATTTTTTCAAATTTGTTCTTTTTGTGCCACACGCGATCGACTCGTAATGGCTGAGGAAGATTTCGAGTCGAAGTGCAGGAGATTTCGTGTGCATGTTTTAAGAGAAATATACGAGACTGAAGAAACTTTTACAAGGAAGATCGAATTCGTAGTTCAAGTAAGCATCGCGTACAATTGTATTCTTGTTTCAACATGCAATGCATGATTCAGCATTATTAACAGCACTCGTCCCTTCTCTAGCACGTGCTGTACAATGCGAGAGATCGAAAGACACTTTTTACAGACCAAATCCTCTCAACAATATTTTGTAACATCGAAGATATTCTCGCCCACCATCAATCGCTGATTGCTTCAGTGAAGACATGCACTGGAGATGGCAACGTGCAGTACGAATCCTTGCTAGCCACGTGTTACTTGAAGCACGTAAGTTGAAATGTGACTCCACTTGCTATCTAGCTGGCTTCTTGATCTGCATTAGTTGTGTATTTGCCAGCTAGACATATATTGCTGTTTGCATATTTGATGGTGTTTTGTAGAAGGATCAAGGTTGTTCCAGATGCTACTATATCATGGGTGGATGATTGTGTTGGGTGGTGTAGCCAATACTGATTATTATTGGATAGGAATGATTGTTATCAAGAGTACATAATAAAATCCTATTTTTATTATGTACTCTTGGTGTTATGATGTTGTGATGGGGACTAGGGTTTGGGCTGACCACAATACATCACATTACATGTTGTGTGTGATGTTTACTGACCAATATGATTTGTTTTGTAGTTGTTGTTAACATGGGTGTTGTTTTGTCTAACATTTTGGGTGTGTTGTGCATGTTCACATCCAAGGGGTGTCATGTACGCATTTTTGTTTGTTTTGTGTTTTGATTATGACTTTATGTAGATCTGTGGCCAAGGTGAAGGTCTTGACCAGCAAAATTTCACGTTGACCTGTGACTTAGAGCCTTTTCTAGTGTGAATAATTTGATTGTGTGTTTCAATTTTTTGTCCTTGACCATTGACTTTGTGCAATTTAGTGTCCTTGACCTGTGACTTTGGCTGTGATCGCATATCTACGCACAGTCACAGTGAGTGGCTGTGTGTCACCCCCTTGGTGTTCGTATAGTGTGCATTCATGTGCGTGTAGTGTTTATGTGTGCTGTATTACATGTATATTGTACAAGCATTATATAACCAACTATATAACGATCATTTTACTGGGTTTGTTATTACAATGTTTTTTTTTTGTTACAGATTGAGGGGTTTGACGTGTACAGCAAGTATGGATCAAACCATGAACAAGCTCAGCGAGCTCTGAAGGAGGTTCTTCAGGATCCGAAGATTCTTGCTTTCTTTTCTGTAAGAGAATGCATGCATTTAAGCCATACCTGTAAGCTGTGAATTATGTTCATGTGTGTATGTAGTAGCAGTTGGATGAACAAAGTTTATGTATGCATGAGCGTAACACTACGCTACACATGCATCTCACAACATACCTGTATACTCTATACAATATGTGCATATTTGGTTGGGCCTGTGGAGATATTCCAATAATTACTGCATTTTTAATATCATTACAAGAATGTAATGATATTAGAAATGCAGTAATTATTGGTACCCTCTTTTGAACTGAAAAGAATGTATGCATATTTTGACGGGTATATTATGTAATAATACTTTTGTTTTGGAAACTTTTAGCTATACACACACACACACACACACACTCACAGCATACTAAACTACGAACTTTGAAACTGTAAAGTGTGCTACTACCACTTCATTAGTTTTTTTTTAAAATAGAGTATTGATTTTTTGCAATGAGTAAATGCTCATACATCACCTTCAGAGGATTGCAAGTTAAATAGTAGACATACAAGAGGTGGGAATCCTGGTACCTCCCAAGTACAAATACCATTCATTTGCTAGCTAATCACTTGTTACTACTGCAACATATTTGGAAACCACACATCGCCACTAAGTGTAAAAGCTTAACACTTCAGCTCACTTTAAAAACATGTGGCTACTAATTGTTGCAGTCAAGAAGTGGGCTATAGTACACACTGACTAGTCAGGCAGTGATCAGTTCCCACTCTATTTTGTTTGAGACAAATTCAAGTTTTTTTTTTGAACACTAGATGATAAACGATGATGTTCCAATTTACACTCACGCTACATTGACTGCTACAACACTCCCAATAAAATACCTACTGTTTGTGATAAGGAAATGGCTACTGTACTAACAAGTTTCTGGATACTACATACACACGCTACTACTACACACAGCAGGTTATATTATGGTCACATTGTAGGGTTGTATTCTACTGGGTGGCATGGGGGATGAGTGTAGGATGGACTCATTCCTAGTGATGCCTATACAGAGGATATGCAAGTATCCACTACTAATGAAGGTATCTGTTGTTTGTGAGGAAATCTGTGTGTGCTATAGTGTTACTGTATGATATATCAGGTGATCTTTTATTTAGTATTGATACCCTGTGTGTTGATTATACAATACATTTGCAATACTATATTTGTCATGCATTTTAATCCCCATGGCATGTGGGTTGGTAGGTATCTGGGTATATTTACAGTACGTGAATGTGTGCTGCTACTACTGCATGGATCTGTGTGTGTGTGTGTACATGCATATGGGTTTACGTGCATGTATGTGATGGGGGGGGGGGGGGGGGGGGGGGAGATGTGCATGCGTGCTGTACTATAATTCATACTTACTTCAGCGTTAAATACAAAATGTGCATGTTCATAAACATTTTCGATATTACACTAATTCTTAGATGGTTTGTCACTGCCTAACATGATACGTTTGTGTACAGGAACTGTTAAAGTACACACCAGCTGATCATCCTGATTTTTATGGAGTACAACAATGTCTGGAAAAGATGAAGGGTATTTGTAACGCTACCAATGAGGCTAAGAGACGCTGGGAGAAACTAGAAGAGATAGCTGAATGGCAGAGCACAGTAGAGGGATGGGAGGTAGGAATATCATGATGATCTTTATGTGTTCGTAATTATTGTCACATCTTTATTGGAATCCCCTACATATATACTTGTAGGTCTTGTTTGGTCTTTGTGGATTTCTTTGCTTCAAGAATGTTGAAAATTAGTGAACTCCCTTAATGGTAAAAATACCTTTGTCTCCAAGTAAACCCTCCACATCACATTTTGGTGTCAATTGTCTGTGCAAACATGTTCATTCATGCTCTGAATTAGTGTAAATTTATGGATTAGTGTTTGTGATATAGTTTGGCACATTTATGTCAGATTTTGACCTTCACAATATTCATAGCATTTTTAGTAAGGAATGCTTGTGGTAGTTCATTTATGGCAGGAAATGTAATGACTCACAGAAACCCTTAGTGCCTGTCATTGAAACCTTATGTGAAAGCTTTCATTGCAAGTGCCCACTTGCAATGGGCATGTTGTTAATTGTCTGCAGCTGTTTTCCATCTGTTAGTGTATTTGTCCAAGCAGTAGCTTAACTACATGTATACTGAAAAGACATGGGCTATGCAAAGGTGGCTACCATCTGGTGGCAGTATTTTTTTCTGACATACACTTGCTAATCTATACAAGGATGCTTCCATCTGCTGTGTTTATTGGTGACACAATAACGTGACCATTAACTACATAACCATCGTAATGTTTTTTGTCCTAATTTCTATAAAAGAAATCAGCGATGCTGCATCATTATTGTACAATGGGATATGTCAAGGCATATGTAATGTTATAACTACCGCAGCCTCCATAGTACATGTGCTATACTCCTGTAGGGTCCTGATATCACTGAGTCTTGTATTGAGATGGTACTGAAGGGTCAACTAACTAAGATATCTGCTGGTAATTCTCAGGAGAGACAGATTTTCTTGTTAGATAATTCTTTGGTCTACTGCAAGAAGACTGCATCTCATGCGTAAGTGATTCATCTGTGCATAGGATATTTTTACTCTACGTAATGAAGGTGTATTATTATTATACACAATACCAGCAGATATGAGGGACAGCACAAACCCATTCACACATATGGATATTAATTTGATGTACAAACAATGGTTAACATAATTTTAACAGATACACACATAAACACTTGATTATTGAATTACTGATTGTTACACATAACACTGTACATGGTTTACCATAATGATGGCTCCTCTAATGTAGTGGTACTCACCCACACAATTATGACTATCAGTTATATCACTCACTACACCTGTTGTTTGTTATATTCCACTACTATTATTATTGTTACCCCCAATAGTGTGCCTAGTAAGAGGAGGAGATCATCTTCTATATCAGGTAATGTTGTGTATACTAATGTACCATAGATTATCTTTTCTTTGAAATAGTTTGTGTTTCTATAATTATGTTTGGAATTTGTGTTTCAATTGTGGAAGGTTTCGGTTTCCATATCAATGTGCATATACTTTGATCAGTTACGCACTGCTCTTTTACTGAACTGTTATGGACAGCATTGAAACAAACTTCCATACTTGTCATAGCTGGTGTCATTAGTACCTGGATGTATATTTGTATGTATGTCTGCATACTCTGAGATCAAGTACTGTGAAATTATTATTCAGAAGAATTGTTAGCTCATATGTTGTATCATATCTACTTTGAAATGTCACCTTCTTTTTATAAAACCATCTCACCAACTCATGATCAGCTGAGCCATACCTTATAAGGATACCTCATCATGTTGACTATACTGTAAACACTTCACTGTATTACAGTATGTTATGATCCATATTACAGACAACAGTGTGAAGGTGGAAAGTTCAGTGGTCAGTAACTTACTGTTCAGGGGCAGGATAGCACTGGACAACCTGGATATTGAGAACATTGAGGATGGTACTAAGGACTATCACAGTCATGGAGTATCCGTCTACAATGGATGGAAGGTTGGTGAACTAAATGTTAACTGCTAAACTACTGTATGATACCCATCATGTTCTAAGAAGAGGATATATACATATAAGGTCACGAATTGTTGCCTTAGTTGTAAACACCTAGATATGCCTCAATAAAGAGGTGGTTTTATTTCTTTGTAGCAAAGGTTGAATGGAATTTTTACTATTTGCTGTGTACATACATGAACTGTTTAGACTGGCTTCTTACATACTTACTGTAGTCCCAAACTAATTGTGTATTTCATGAATTACCGTTGTTACAGGTGCACAACCTCACTAAAAACAAGTGGTTTGTGCTGATAGCCAAAGATTCCAGGGAGAAACAAGAATGGATTGATGCCATTAGGAGAGAAAAGGCCAAGAGGAAATGTAATTGTCATATACTATACAAGCTATTGAGTTACAGCTTTTATGTGTATCCTATTAAGCATTTATACCGTATAGCCTAAATATTTTGAGGACGGAAATTTTTGCTGATTTCACAGTTTTGGGGGGTTATCAGCAAAATCTAATACATTTTGGAAGCAATTGCAAATCCGTGAAAATTTTATTTTTAGCATCCATTTACTAATTATATATATTTGTCCCTTGAAATACTTAGGCTATACGGTAATGTGAACTCAAACTGCAAAATTCCCGGTTTATTTCATTCCTTTTTTTGTTGTTGCTGTTGCAGCCAGAGCTATGGGTATTGCCCACAGCACTCGTCAAATGTCACTAATCAGGGGTGATAAGATCTACAACAACATGAAGAAGGAAGCCGGGTCTGTGATCAAAGACCACAAGTTGAAACTGAGGACACATCCCAATTGCTTTACTGGCAGGTACAGTGTGTGTTATGTATGTATTTACGTGCGAGCGTGCACGTGTACATGTGTGTGTTTATGGATTGCATGTTTATAGATAGTTACTAAGGTAGATACAGTTGTACATGTGATAACAGGCAGTAGTTAATGGTGTACAGTACAGTTCCTGTACATCCACCAATGACTGGCTTTCCTCTCATCTTCCTAACACAGTGACCTGGTCTCATGGCTAGTGATGTCTAAGGAAGCCAGTGATGAGGATCAAGCAGTGATCATAGGACAAGGACTACTGGAGAGTGGAGTAATCCATCATGGTAGGTGATTAAGTGTACACAGCTACATATTACACCACATATACATACATAGCTACTTACACATATCAAATGTGAAGTGTTCATGTATTCTGGTTACCTTTGGATTATGGACTGCCAAGATTTCCTGACCTTGTATTAGCAGGCCAACATGGCTGTGCATTTGAAGATGATTTCACTGGCCAGTTTAAATAAGCTGTTGACCTTATTATACAGTGACCTGGTTAGACGGGCTTCATTATGTACTTTCTACAGGGTTGCCTTGAAGCCTCAATAGAGAGGTGACCTTTGTAGTGAGATCATCTGGTACACCTTGGGAGATGGTTGGAAATTATGGTACCAACAATGAGCAAGTTGAACTGCTTGCAAAATATTTTTGAGGTTGCATAAAGCAGCATTGGCTAGGCTTCAGCACTTTAGTACTAAAACATTTCTTACAGTACTAAACACATGAAAGTTTCCAAGCACCTTTCACCCTATTGGCTACTTAGCAACCAACACTATAATTGGATCATTCCTGGCTAATTTTATTTCCATAAATATGAATCCTTTCCCTGACTAAATTTGGGAGGTTTCTAATAGTTTGTTGAGCCATGAAGTGAACAGGCTTAATTGTCTTATATTCTTTTAGTTCTGGACAAGCACAACTTCCAGAATAACAACCTGCTATACAGGTTTAGATACGATGACGGCACTTTTCGTGTTAAACAAGAAAGCAAGTACTTGTTGACTGGTGGACTGAGGATTTATCTGAGCCTTGTTGGTCACCATAATGCTTTGATTAAGTGAGTGAACACCTTTAATATATTATCAGTGGTAGTGATATTCATGTGTTGTACATGCATGGACACACACACACACATGCACGCACGTATGTACGCACACACACTACACACAGAGTTTTCCAAACTATCTCTGTGGATGTTGTGTGGCCATTCAAGGACAAAATCCTAGTTACTTAAGTAACGTCCTTTCATCTCATTGAGTCTTTAGAAGTTGTATTTCAGTATTTAGTGTGATGTACAGCACCTATCCATGGTGCACCTGCAACCTGACTACTCCACCAAACATTGTAGCCAAACTATAGCCTGCCCCATCAAACCATGCAATACCTTCTCTAATATGTGTACCATATATCACCTGTGTATCTTGTATGTATGTATGTATGTCCATACATGCGTATACTATGTATGTACACTGTGTGTATATACATATGTGTGTATGTATGTGTACGTACAGCCGTACATGTAATACATAATGTCAAACATTCAAGAGTGAGTTCTAATGGAGCTTAATAAAAATTGATTGACTATATATGTGACCCAGTCTGAGAAAACCGGTCTTATCGCCCATGTCAGCAGATTCGAATTTTCACCCAGGACACAAAGCTACATGAATAAACTATCTAATTCCACATTTAAAATCAGCTAGACTTGAGTGGTCTGGTTTTGCTGGCTGCTTTTCCCGAGCCCAGTGGCGATCCGTACGTGTGGTGTGGGGCCTTAATGGAGCTCTGGTCAGCCTGGGAATAACTGTATGTGGCTGTATAGCTCTGTGGTGTTGAATAAGTACATGTACCTCTGCTGTGAATTTCCTTTCATTTTAGCCAGTTTTGAGACCTCAATGGCTCAAGACTTGGCCTAATTCATCCCTTGGCCTTCCTTTTCAATTTTTGTATACCATCTTGCCTGCGCGCGCCTCCCAGGGTCCCTACCTCCCACCCACTTTGCAGCCCACCTGATACAGTCAACCTCGGTTTAATAACTATCTAAAATGGCGGGAAACTTATTTGTTGGCTACTTGCACAGTGGATGCTCTGGAAGGTAAGGAATTGGTGTAAAACGTGTGAAAATTTGGTACGCATAGCTTCAACCATTGGCAAGCTACAACACACTAAATACTTAAAACCGGCATTTCTCGATACTTTTAAATAGGCAATAAGCCTGATTTTGTCAGACTGGGTCACATATTCAATCATGGAAGAAAATATCGACCTAAAACTAATACGTGTGGTTATCAGGGTATAAAATAAATTTATTTTAGAATTTTCAGCTGGTTTTCAAAGCTGAGTAGGAATACTATTGTTTCATTGTAGTAGTGACCATACCTGGTAGTTTTGCTGTGATATCTTGTTTGTTTGTCATCATACATATCTTTTAGAGCTGTGCGATAACGGAAAAACCTATATCTCAATGAGTTTCGATAACAAATACCATTTTATTATGATAAATGATATCTCGATAATGAAATATTGCCATAGAGTACTTTTACAAGCACAGTTGTTCCTGATAATAAATGTTTAAGGCTGATATCTCTTGCAATAATCAGCCTTTTCAGAATTACCACAGTTGGTTGTGACCTTTCTCACAAGAGTACCATCTGCCTGCTTTTAATATACAATAGTCTACAGAGATTTACTATTATGTTAAGTTGTCGATAATTCATTATCTTTATCATGATAATCACAAAGATATCACGGTAGTCACGTTATCGCCATAATCACACAGCCCTAATATCTTTTTCAAATCTCAATCACAATTGGTAACGATATTGTGGATTTTTTGTCCGTTTGAACATTGTATACTGCATACTTGAAATTAGTGTGTATTATGTAAATACTGCATGGATTATAACACAATATACAATGCTCAGAACAGGATACTTCATTGTTCAAACGGACAGAAAATCCACGGTACCCGAATACATAAAGAGTCCCCTGACTAGAAATTTGTGTTACATCGTTTGGAATATGGTTTATTGTTTATATACCCCACCAACAGGGACTTAAAGTCAACATTCAGTTCCAGTAAGAATGTGTTATCAGGGGCCAAGTTGATGGACTGGATGATACAGAATGAGATAGTACAGAACAGAGAGGAGGGGATGGCCGTAGCCAAAGACCTTTTTGGGATAAAAATGTTAAGACACAGTAAGTGTTGTGTCTAGTGTGTGTGTAGTGTAATGAATTGTTGATAAGAACTTAATTATATGTGTGTATATATTGTAGATGTACATATAACTGTGTAACAAAGAAAATTAAAATTAAATTCCATTGTTTACAGAAAGCATTATTCTTGTACATTACACATGGGGTCTATATATTGCAGTGGCAATCAATTTGTATAGTGACAGGTGCTCATTCAATCGATCATAAGTCACGAGTACAAAATTGGGAGTTGTCTCATTGTATTAACTGGAGAGAATAGTTTTTGGCCTCCATTGTTTCAAGCAACAAGACTGTTCAAACTTGTGATGATGAAGTTATTATCACAACATACTGTACATATGTACATATAAAAAATGCACATAGCTTTAAAGTCAGTCATCCAAGTATACTAATCATTTCTGGTACACTTGCATTACTATCGTAATTGTTTAAAACGTATCTAGCACCATGTATTTGTACCATTTCTATTGCTTGACTATTAAACTACACAAGCATGCTGTATTCAATATTGTTTGGCAAACAAGCTTAAAATGGGCTTTATCCACAATGACGTCACAAGCACAAGATGGTCGCATCATTTGGGGACTAAAGTACAGACATCTATGGAGAAATTGTTTTGATCGTCACTTTTGTAGCAAGATACCAACCAGTAGCCAACAGCTATGGGTATAATGTAACAAAAACCATTGTAAGCGAGCGAAAAATTTTCCAGCATGCTATGCTAATCACTTATTGTATGTATTGCATACCTGTTGCTGTTGCTTAGGATTCAATAGAAGTATACTTTGTTTACAACTTGACTTGCGTGCTCACCTACAGTGTAGTCACAATGAAAACAGAATGAATGACTGCCTTACTTTGTTATGATCATATTTAAAAGAAGAATTAGAATTTTGGCTGTGCCCACTTTGCTGTACTCAATAAAAACAAATAATATTATATTGATAGTATAGTCAACTAATGTACATACTCACATAGGGGTACATCCATCCATGTTGACACATACCTGCTAACATATTGTTTATCTTCCCAAAGTCAATGATGAACAAGGCTTCAAGGACGTTTCTGGGGTATATTATCGGTTCACTCCTGATGATGGACATGATGGTGAATCATCTTCTAAAGCTAAGGTGGACTTGAATTATAGAAAAACCTTTAGTTGTGCAAACATTGAGGTGAGTGGAGTGTGTGTTGTGTGTGTGTGTGTGTGTGTGTGTGTGTGTGTGTGTGTGTGTGTGTGTGTGTGTGTGTGTGTGTGTACTAGTGTGCTTGCATGTGTGTTGTGTGTGTGTGTGTGTACTAGTGTACGTGTATGTGTGTGTGGTATGTTTACATGTACAGTTGTATACTGATATACTGTATAAACACCCTGCAGGTTCCATTTACCTTCAATGATTATGGATTTGAATTGAATTTAGTTGAGCAGAAAGTAAAAGTTTTAGATATAGTTGAGCAAAAATTGAAAGTCGTGAGTGTTACAGACAAAGGACGTGCACAGGTAAGCACACTTAGCACTCAAACATAAAGTCATACACTGTACTGTTTGTGTACAGGCCAGGGGCTTGTGTGAAGGTCAAGTAGTGGTAGGCATTAATGGTAGGATACTCAGTACTAGTGAAAAGAGACACGCCGATTCTATAATCAAAGGATGTGTACGGAACTCATCACCAATTAGCCTGCTCATTGAAAGAGGAAGCAGCTAGTAAGTTCAGGAGTCTATACAGCCTGTATGTACATAATATGCACACATATGTACACTGGTATGCATGTACATTGTTGTTCGTATTATTGTACTTTCTTGTTTAGCATCTGTGACCTTCACATTGGTAGTGATGAGGGGTTGGGGTTTCATATTAAGGGTCACTCTCCGGTGGTCATCTATGCTACTGATCCAGGCCTGCCAGCTGCCAGGGCTGGAGTAGTTCCTGGTAGTTGTATACTAGAGGTATGGCTTGGTGTATGCTGGAGTATAAATGATATGTATTTGTGAAAGTATAGTGCTTTGTAAATATGATTGTTTTATTAGAGTATTTTGAGGTACAACATCTTTGTGGTATATACCAAAAGATACATGTATAGTGTCTCATTGCAAACAAATCTTTTTGTATATTATGGAATTATACAAACATATGTAATCCTTCAATTACTTGACCATAGTATTTGAAGGTAGTTTTTTAGTAACCTGCTCTCGGTGTGTGTTGTTCTGTTCTTTGATGTGGATATACAACTTCTAGCTGCTTATATTTTACTGTTATTCTGAATGGCTGGTCCTTGACCAGAGTGAAATCTTGAAGCTTAATTAATAACTTAACTGAACCCGTAGTGACTGTTTTATTAGAGTATTTCATCCACACAGATACATGTTCTATTATACCATCATACTGTGTTTCCTCACAAGCTTTTATATACATATATATATATCTTTCCCAGCATTTTGACCCAACCTGTAAATGAATAGAGCATTTGTTTGAGATCGGGCATTTATTTTGTGTGACCCCCCCTCTCTCTAACATCAATGCTGTTTAGTGGCATGTAAGTATACATCTTACTTGTCTTCCTATACAACTTATCTGAACACCTGTATCAGGTCAATCACAATAGTGTACAGGTATTGTATTTACTTGGTTAAACATTAGCTTAGTTCATAAAATCGATGTGACAACTATTCGAGTTTGACTACCACTCAATGCTCAAAAACGATGTTGATATTTTTTTTCAAAATCAATTGTGACACCACTCAAGTGCAGCTACTATCGAAGGTACAGTGTTTAACCAAGTAAATACAGTTAAGATGCCAAGCACTTTAATATTAAGTTTGAGGAGTGAAGGTATTATGAATAATCATGTAGTGTCAGCCAGTATACATGCAGTGTCAGCCAGTGTACATGCAGTGTCAGCCAGTGCAGATATGTTTGTATGATTTTTAGGCCTTGACTACAGTTTTTGTAGTCAATATCATACAGTACAATAGTACTGTATAGTAGGGACCACAAAGGTGTAGGCGTGCCCTATGAAAAAGCCTCACTCAAAAACCAGCCTCTCTTTTCTGTAAGGATGATGAAGCAGTATTGGTTAGGTAAAACTAAAACCCAAACATGCCTTCAGATGACTTGAAATGCTTTCAACAAGTTGCTATGATTTTTTTTTAATTATTGAATGGAATTTTCTACTGACTGACTGACTGACCGATGCCTTCAGACAGACGTAACTTGATAATGGCTAAGGCTACAGACTTGATTTTTTCACTGTTAGACATTGCTTCGGTCCGAGAGGTGCTTTTTGGCATACCGCAGTATGTACAGCTGGGACGTGTGGCTCCATTTCTTTCTTTTGATGAAGTATGTATGGGTTCACCAGTTTTATTTTACAAAAAAAAAAGTTACAAACAAGTACACAAAAATTTTTGGAACTTTCAACTAGAGTAGGGACCATAGCACATCGATAAAAAGTACTGAAACAAGCTGGAGTAGTGCACGATATTTAAATCACATTAAAACAATAAGAAGTGTCATTACCCCACTGTGCTCAAGATACCATAATGGAAATGCATAGTAGGGATTAACCATCTCTAAGCTAAGTTTCCAGTAGCTAATAACTTAATCAGTAACTTAGTTGAGCTAACAAAGTAGCGAAACAAAGCCTTTGTTACTCTTTTCCAAGTATTGCTGCAATTGCTCCGTGTGTATTCTAATATATTAGAACACGTGAATCCTTTGTAATTAAATGATAGTGCAGTTGTTCCTCAAGAAATAAGTTTATGACTACTTGGCTTGCTTTTTCATGAAAAGGTTTGGTTGAAAAGCTGTAACAAACATTATACAATTATCGGCCGCCCATGCAATTAATTGCCTTATCAATAAGCTTACAAGAAAACTACCTCGAATCAAGAAATTAGTAATCTACCATGATGTTTATCATGTTTAGCTGTTATACAATGAATATTTTAAAACTGAGATCAATCAATTACTGTGATATTTTAATAGCTAGCTATGTATCACAACAATGAAATTTCTATAATAAACTTGTCTAGGCTTCAATGTATAGTATCGGTATTGGTATCGGCAAATACTGTAATTTCAGTACAAATACTCGTATCGGAAATATCGGTAAAAAGTGGTATCGGTCCATCTCTAGTTTTAAACCGGGATACATGCTCACAGCTGGCTGTGGGTGGTTTCCTGAAATTGGTTTGGCAAGATTCAAAAAATTTGTCTGCATGTCTGTCCAATACCCACGTGAGTAAACAGGCTTTGACCTACAGAAATTGAACCTTCATTCAATGAATAAAGGCTGTTTACGTACTGTATAAAAGCTCAACTTTCTGTTTTTGGCATGTTTACTTGAAGGGGGTGTGACCAGTAACTGAATTCAAGTGAAAACAGTTCAAGTCTACATGCTGTAACAGGTGTATAACAACTGAAAAACAACAGAGCAGGCTTTGTAAGCTACCAGGAATGGTGTATCTTCTCAAGTTGAAAGGGGGAATATCCCCTTTGTATGTGAGCAAAAATTAACAGCAGCCATATGAGGCTTTGTGTAGAGAATTTGCGTATGGAAATACGATAGACAAACTATAAAACAGATGTTTCTGTGTGTAATTTGTTGGTTTGCTTGAGTTGCGCCCCTTAGTGATGCATAGCAGTGTAATTGATGAATTACAAAATAATTGGTGAATTATGAAATACATTTAATTGTAATGTATTGTTGCAAAACAAGGTGAGACACAAAGCTACAGTATTACTTGCTGTGTGGTTAATTTAAATTATACAGAGTTGATTAATTCAAGGGATGCTATTATTTTACTGAATGCCGGGTTTTTTAAAGGTAGCATGGCATCAACTTGTTATTACTATGCTTTAGTACAGAGTTTCTGTTAGTATATCAGTAATGAGAATCATTGCTCCTGTATGGCACATAGATACGTACTGCAATGTATATTGCAAAGTAAGAGGCATGCCATAGCTTAACAACAGTGCCTCATTCAGAAAGCTTATTTCCCACTGTTTCCAGGCATGTAATACTGTGGTATTTTTGCATAGTCAAACTTGTTTTGTACTGCATCTTCCAGATATACTATGCAGCTTCTAACTGTGTTAAGCTGCAGTGTTATTTAGGAAGAACCACAAGCAATGTAGGTAAAGACATACATAATTTTCTCACCAATCAAAACCCTTTCCTTTTCAACTCAGAAGTTGTGCAGTATGAATTCCCTAAATGTGGGGTCGACTAAACGAATACACTGACCCTGACAAGGATGAAACCAGAGAATGTGGTGAAGAGAGTTATAATCCAGTAGCCTTTATTCTTTACATCAGGTCTCCTTGAAACCTTTTATATCAGACACAGCTGACTAAATAGTGTTAGCATCTGCTAGAAATATTAGAAAAGTTGAATTAAAAAAAAAAAACCAACATAAACTGCGACCCTGCCAGGACTCGAACCTGGAATCCCCTGATTCGAAGTCAGGTGCCTTATCCATTAGGCCACAGGGTCAGTTACATATAGAGCTTCTTATCTTTGATACATAAACACACAATCACATATTGGGTGACCACAAGGTTTACTTTTGCTAATTGGTGGTTTACAATGTTTGCACATTCCTTCATATTAGTGGTTACCAAATGCGACTAGTAAGTATGAGCTGTTAATTTGGTTAACTATATAAATTAAATTTTACAACTATTGCATTAACTGGCCCTGTGGCCCAACGGATAAGGCATCTGACTACGAATCAGGGGATTCCAGGTTCGAATCCTGGCAGGGTCGATTTTTTTTTTTTTTGTATTTTCTTTTTTTCATGTGTTTTTAAGCATTTCTCTACTGTATTTATCATAAGTAAAGATTACAGAAAAAGGGTCGTGCACAAACAGCTATAATCCACTAATCGCTCCTAATCGTCCTCTAAAACCCACAACATGTACTATCTTGCAGCACTCTTGCTTACCCTGAGATTTGGTGATGTCATAGCAACTGCTGCTTTTTAACATGCACTGATAAACAATTGTAGTAATGTAAATTCATAAATCCCCGTGCACGTGTACAAATTCTCTCTGGCTAAAGCTTTCCTCGACATTTCTCATTTGCTATATTGAGCTTAGCTAACAACCATTTAACCCTTAAACCCGCAGAAAACTTTTTGGAAAAGTGTGTTTACACAATATGGGCATGCATGGCGACACTAAGTGGGGTAACTTAAATCTTACAGCCTACAAATACACATAGATTAAAAGTGTGTTTACTGGGCTACTTGGAGAAGGTTAAATGAACACTGTAACTACAGTGGCTTACTTGTTATGAAGCGGTGAACAGCGACAAATCATGTCTCCGTGTTTCTAAATTCTTGCCACGTGTTTAATTTCGATTGTGGGTTTACTCACGTGAGTCATATATGACCTGATGCAGAATTTCACGAAGAGTTGAATGAAAGTTGTTGCAAAGTGACAGGATCAATTACCATCGAGTTATCAACCATTTTATAAAATGTATGTAAAGGGTTTACGTGTTTCCTTACCAAAAAGTAATTTTCACAGCTAGTTTTGTCTTCACCATTTAGCATTAGGGTAAAACCCTAGGTATCATTTTGATCCTTGTTACATCATGGTAGAATGACATAAAGTGCATAGCCGTAGGATGGATGCTTCAAAAGTTACAGCACTTTGTGCAAAGCATGCGTATTTATTAAGTGTAAATCCAGTTTTCTGGATTATGCGGGTTTAAGGGATTTAAACTTATAAGCAGCTCCGTTGCTTAGCTGGCTTTGACCTCGGCTCTGACTTAGTGGTTTATCTAATTGGCTCAATGCATTCAAGATACAAAAAGTAAGCAATTTACCATTTTGTGTACTCAACGCCCTATATAGTTCGTAACTACTGAAGTGCGTTTTAATACTTCGACATCTTAACCACTCCCAGCCTATCGCTTACGTATGTGCCACAAATAAATTTTGAGTATATACTACCAGTAACAATAATTATAGAGCCATGCTAAAAGAAATAAAGTATAGTTTACAGCGTTGTTCCAAACACTGTTTCCAACTGTCCTGGCCCCTCCACTCATGCTCCAGCACTAAAAGACAAACAATAATGTGTAAGCCAACTAGCTATAGCTTCACTATGTCACATACCTAGCCTAACCATATTACAGCACACAGCTTTAACACCACTTCTATCCCACTTACTTAAGGCATACATCAAAGTAAACAACTTGCCATACACACCATAAAATCTTTATGTTCAGCAAAATTTGAAGCCATACACAACTGATATGCTTGTTAACACATTGTTTGTGACCTTGACTACTTCAAAGTGTGGGATAGAAGCTAGTTAAACCCCACCTACACTTGTAGGATATCTAGTTATCAACACCTCGCTATGATATCCTTGGTGGGGTTTAACTATAACTTCTACTTCTTCCTTCTTCTGCTCCTCTGATCCAAAGTGTCACTTGATGAAAGACATTTAGTCAGAAATACATGTTGTGGCTGATTAAAACTGTTCTTTTCTACATATGTGACTATAAAGACATTTAATGTCTGTTACCACTAATTCATACAAACACACACAATGGTGTATTTGTGTATATGTTAAAGCATTGCCACAAGTGCTATATGAATAATAAAGTACGAGACATGCAGCCGAAATGCTAATAAAGGCCAAGCACCGAGTGCTTTATTTTGTCATATAGCACAAGCTAGGCAATGCTTTAAATGATTTATGGAACTTTCTAGTCGTGTAGCTTCACTAGGACTCGTAATTAACACATGTTGCACAAACCATTAGCAGCCTGAATGCACACCAACTAGCCTTAATAAAGTAACTCATGTGTAGTTAACCATATTTTGGCATAGTAGACGTTCATCACGTTTTTAGTCAAAACCCACAATCGATTCTATTGTGACACATGGTGAAATAATTATGTGATATCTCCAGGACTTGTCCGTTTACACTAACAAGCGTAACGACAACGTTACCTTCTCCCACCCATCACTGAAGCATTTAGGTATGTCTATAAAAGCAATCCAGTGGTAGAACCCGTATTGGCTGGGGTGATTAGTCGTACTGGCATGAGTGCCGCAGGCTAGCCTGCTTTAAAGGCACATGGGCAACTATGCTTTATTTCCCACAAAGAGTACTTTATTGCAAAAAAAGCACTCTTTGTAGCACAATAAAGCACTCTTTGTGGGCATTATATGGGCAATAAAGCACTGTTTGTCTTAAAGTGTACTTTATGAAATTTAGAGTACACTTTTCCCTTTGATCTCACCCACGCAAAATTCTATAACCATAATTACATTATTATGAATTCACTAACCCATAATATTATGTTTTTTTTCCCACCAAGTGCCAGGCATACTGTATAATCGAAAGAGATGTCTAGTGATGTCTTTATCCTTGATACTATGGATAGCTCAAAAACATTCAGTTTGTGTGTTAATATAGGACAGAGGCCACCGGTTTTCTTTAATTACAAATACTGCATCTAGTACATGTAAGTATGAGCTGTTAATGTGATAACTATATAAATTATAATTTACCTTTATTGTATCAACTGGCCCTGTGGCCCAACGGATAAGGCATCTGACTACGAATCAGGGGATTCCAGGTTCAAATCCTGGCAGGGTCAATTTTTTCCCCCTTTTTTTTCTCATGGTTTTAAGCATTTCTATACTTTACGTATCAAAGTAAAGATTATGACAATTAATGCATCCATCAGTAAGTATCGTACAGTACAGTAGCACTGTGTCAAAAAGTTTCTAGCCTAAAATATCACCCTAAAAACCAGCCTCAGTTTTCAGCTTGGCAGTGCAATCAAGGCTAAAAATGTCTTCAGAGTGACCCTAATTGCTACCTTATAATAGTCTCCTTAGCATCATAATACCCAGAATCCACTTGCTTTCTATTTTCGTAACTGACAACCTACACCCGAGGTGTAAAGTATATACTTAGTACCTAGTGTGAACAGTCTGACTTGATACGTAGCTGGCTTTTTTACACAGTCTGTGTACTGTACCATACTACATACCTTCTCCCTGGTACATCCATTGGCAACGTTGCATTAAACAAACAAAAACAAGTCAAAACTATTGGACTTTTGCATGTGTGTATCTACGTAGTAAAACATCTGCTGTCTTCTATACAATTACTATTACTCATATCACTAATATAGTTCCTACTGCAATGTTAAGTATGTAGCTTGCGAGAATAGCAGGTACTGTATGGTTTGTAGCCAAGTGTTGCCTTTATGTTGTTGTACAGTGTGGTTACTAACTGATATTGTCTACTACGTATTAAAGGTGTAACGTAGTATATAATTTTGTGAATGTCTTCACCATTTATCATTTGTTATTGTGAGGATAATAGGATACTTTATTCAAGGCATAGTTTGGCATTAATTTAGTATGACATACGTGTCTTTCAAATTGTCTGGCCCTGTGGCCTACATGTGACTGTGAATTAGGGCTGGGCGATACTGCCATTTTAGTATCATGATCAGTACTAAAGCTAGAGCTGGGCAGTAGTAAAATAATATCGAGTATCGAGATATAAATTTTCAAATTGTATGGTGATATTTAGCCTCCACACAATCGTGATGGATGTAACACTTCTAAATGACTACTAAGTAGTTCTATTCATGAACCATATTCTTGCCTTTGCACAAGAAAGGTGTAAACAATGTATAAATTAGCAAGTTTGTTCACAAAATTCTCAATTGTACAAGCAGCTAATTACTGATCTGTCATTTAGATACTATCGTGATACATATCGTTATCGTGACATTTTCATTACTATCGATCATCTTGTGAAAAATTTGCTATCACCCACCTCTAACTAAAGCCACTATTCATGATACTGAATAGTTCACAATAATTACAAATTAGCTGGTGCTACATAGTGTATTGCTCCAGGAAGTCTTTAAAAGTAGCATCAAGCTAGCCACTATCATCCTTGTTTACAGTAACAGTTATTGTAACACATGCTTTGAGGTTATGTTATGGTGTTCATACCTCTCTGCAGGGGTAACCAGGTTATGACTTACAAGGATTCTTAGCCTAGTACTGTATAACAAATGGATTTTTAATGACAGTAATCAGTGTTGGGAGTAATGCGTTACATAAGTAACGCGTTACGTAATATTATTACTTTTGTGGTAACAAAGTAATATAACGAAATACGCTATGAAAACAGGTAATATAACGCAAGATACTTTACTTACAAACGTAACGCGTTACCTAATTAATATAATTACTGTAACGAGTCTAATATGACGTAATATTATTACTAAAAGTAACAAAGTTACTAATCTCATTAGTAATCCTCTGAGTAACGCCTAACCACAATGGAGTAACGAGGCTTATTGAATGAAGCTTATTCACTAGCTTCTTACTTATAACCAAGATTTGTACATTGTCCAACAATGCAATCATGTCACGTGATAAGGTGGTAGTTTCACACGTGACAGCTTAAGGCTGTGGACACAAAGTAATATAATATGTAATATTATTACAGTTACTTTATTTTATGGGTAATATGTAACTGTAACTAAATAGTTCTGTTGCAAGTAATAAGTAATATGTAACTAGTTACTTTTACAAAGTAACTTGCCCAACACTGACAGTAATGTACAGGCATGGTATCACAATAGTAATAAAGTATCGCGATATCGATACTTTCAAAGTATCGCGACATATTGGTAAAACGATAATATCACTCAGCCCTACTGTGAATCAGGGGGTTCCAGGTTCAGGTCATTTTTGTCTACTTTACAATAGTAAATCACAATTGTTGACTAGTTATTAGAGATGACAATTGTTTTCTGCACATATTTATGGTACATTATGTGGAGTTGAGGGTGTCTGTTTTGAAGTATAATATTTGTATGAGCAATTGATATGCATACTTACCAAAATTAAGTTTTGTGTATGTATGTATGTACATACGTGTGTGGAAATATTTTGACTTGAATTTATTACACTCCTAGGTTAATGGTAATAAGATGATGCAACTGGGACATGATGATGTTGTCAAGGAGATTAGAAAGAGTCTCAGTGTTAAGAGTAACGGATTACATTTACGTTTGGCGCAACCAGGACTGGAACATGTTATGGAGTATCGATTTGAGAGTAATGAGAGTCAACAATTGTTATGTTATGAACATATGTTTGAGGCTCTTTGTACCTTCTCTGTACCTGCTCAAGTGAGTATGTCTGTGTCTCTGTGTGTACGTAGTGTACACATGAACGTATGTATTTGGTGCGTGTATAGTATGTACATGTAAAGAATTTTTTTATCGTAGCGTAATCTCCCAATTATCGGCACATGTATTTTCAATTATCGGCACAAGATTATGTATAGTGCTTCAATAATTTACGGCATCTCTTAAACAGGTGGTGAACTTAATTCGAGTTGAAAACTGTCCTACTAACTGTAGAAAATGTTTACTATTTGTTTTGTTTGGTTGATATAGACCAGTACCAGTGTTGGGGGCACTAGTGAGCAAGATTCCACGAAGCGAAAGTGTGTCTAGAACGGGTCTAGTAAAGGATGGAGAAGGGGAAGACCACGTTCATGCTCAGCTCCAGCAGTTTAACATCAAGCAACACCCCGAAGAAGTGAAAGTAGTGGACAGATGACAGCATTTGCTCCGCCAGTGACACCATTAAGGGCAGGCAAATGTGTGGCAAGTGGCACTAAAACAGTACAATGTTTTTAGACACCACAAGATAGAACGGGGGGAAGGTTGTTCAAGGTGCTAATTCTGGTCTAAGCCATGTTTATCACATACTGAATGGTAGAGCTTTTAGTGTATACTCAGACTGCTAAAGCAGGGTATAATCAGTGTAGAAAGCAAGTTCAAATGATTTGCAAACCACTGAAGGTGAGACATCTGACACTTCTAGTGCTAGAGAACCACTTCAGTCATCTGTAGGTGTTTCAACAACTGGTGGAAGTGTACCTGGTGTTACTTCAGTGTGCTGACCACAAGGGTGAATTAACACTCATACATCAGTTAGTACAGTATGTCCCGGGTTCCCACTTGGCAACAGCTCTTGAGCTTGTCCACATGCTACTGGTTCTCAAGCACTTACAAGTGAAGAGTGCACCTTTCTAACTTGAAAAGAAATGAAAAGGAAGAGAACAGTAGAAAAGAAAGAAAGGAAGCTGTTAAACTGGCATGAGACCCAAAAAGTGTCAAAGCAGCAAGAAGGGTAGCTGAGGGAGAGTAAAGTAGATCAATTAACAGTGTTGCTAATACCGTTAGCAACAAGAGGCAATGTACTGAAGGAGACAATGACAGTGATCATTTTATGAAGGTTTAGTTTCCTGTGTTGAGTTATTGCATCCTTCAACCTGTTCAGTACAAGACAACACTGTAAATAACGAACTGTTGGCACTACCAATCCTAGTGTTATGTATGTTTTTGGATTATGAAGAGAACCACATAGACCAGATTTCTGACACTGCTTATCCTGATAATCAGTGTTGAGCATGTTTCTCAGATTTATGAAGAGAACCGCATGGATTTCTTTTGAGTACAATGTGTTTGTGAGACATGGGTACATGAATACTGGTATTCCAAAATAGTTGTGGACAAATCTGGAAGGGAACTGATTTGTCCTTACTGTGTTATATTGCTGTGTATTGTAGATTCCAAATTAGATGTTACTGTTGTATTATAGACTCCATGTCACATAATAGTATGTTATCGTAACTTTTTATTTTGTTATATACAGAGGTGTTGTTGTTGTTTTTTTGTTGTTGTTTTTTAAATGTAACTCCAATGTAAAGCGTTTTATAGCTGTGGTTTTTTTTAGGAATAAATTGGTGTGGTTGGCAAAGTGTGGGGGATTTTTGGGATTTTTTTAGGCTTGCAAGGTTAGTAAATGGACAGTTAATTGGGGAAGTGCCGATAATTGAAGCATTAATCATAATGGAGTGCCGATAATAGAGTATGCATGCCGATAATTGAAATTGTTTGTCAGTACTTACGCGTCTGTAACTGTCTATCAGATTAAGGCATGCACTTGTAACCAGAGTATTTTGTAGAGGCGCTTTAAACATGTCTGACGATATGAAGTTTTAATATGTGCGACGTTCTTGCCATAAGTTACGAGGTTAGACAGTTCATGTGCCGATAATTGAGAGATTACGCTACGTCATGTGTTACATTTATACATGTGTTCTTATATGTGCCATGTGTAACACTACAACATACTGTATTGAATGTGGTTTCATTCTACAGCTTCTGTTTTTGTTTGGCACCAACATGGCCAAGTTTGCTGAAGATATTAACCAGTTTAGATCGGATGATCTTAAAATTGCTCACTTTGTGGATGAGCTCAACAAAGTTGTAACTACCACTAATAAGGTACATGCATAATAGTTTTGAATTGTTGTAGAATTATATACAATATGTTGTAGAGATTTGTACTGTACGGTACAGACTTAATGCACTTGTGAGGGCACCAATCACAAGTGTGGCAGCCATTTTGTGCCATGCTGCTCGATGCTCTAGAGTTTCATTGAGTCAAGCATTTGTGTATTGTAAGTCGAGCAATTTGCCTATGCAACACTCTTAATTTTTGTGGTGCCTAACTGGTATTCCTACTGTATAGATACAGCTACACAGTATTGTAGCTACTTATTCTTTAACTTTATTATTCCGCTTTGTCAGTAGAAAGTCATATCAACTATAAAGAAAGTTTCTTTAAAATCTGAAAGCTCTTCAACTGCTAACCGACTCCGGGACCAAGAGCAACCGGGTGCTACAAAATTACAATCCAAGTATATATTGTATCTAATATTTTCATACAGATTATGTACATTGTTTATTTATAAGTAATGGTGCTCTCAGAACAATAAAATGTGTGTTATTATACTTTAGGATATTTATTTATCGCTTCTTCTTTGGCTTTGGCCTCGTCTTTAATGACTTTATCAGCAGATCTCTGACACCTCTAGGTGTATGTATGCCTGCATCAATTGTTCTTGTCAATATCTACATAATAATAATAAACTTTACAGTGTACATATACATACATACATACATACATACATACATACATACATACATACATACATACATACATACATACATACATACATACATACATACATACATACATACATACATACATACATACATACATACATACATACATACATACATACATACATACATACATACATACATACATACATACATACATACATACATACATACATACATACATACATACAAGTTACAGATGTTGGTATGATAGAATCGGGACACGTGGCAGCACACTGATGGTCCACTGACATCCTGTGTCAGTGGCCGGAAGCTAAATTGTAGTAGTGATTGACTACAAAGTTTACTTACTTGATTACTTAAAGGGGGGGAAATTAACAGTTAAAGGGAGTTGAAGTTAGGTTAGTGAGGAATCTTTGAACACTTTGAGCATGGACATAGAAATGAAAAAGAGCAGGTGTTGTTGGAGGTGAAATTGGCAGTGAAATGATTCCACAGATAATCTAAAAGTTTGGCATTTATCTTGAGTGGGTTGTCCTGGTAGTTGATAACGGGAAGAGAATTCCAGATACGAGGAAGCCGGTTAAAACAGAAGTTACTAGTATATACGAACTTTATTCTTACTGCATATTTGGCAGTGTGTTTGTTGTCTGTTAACTAGTTGGCTGTCAATAATCAGTCACCATCCACAGACTACGTATGAGACAGAATTGCATCTGTAGCAAAAATGCAGAGTTTAAATATTCTATAGGCTTACAGGAAAAATGCAAGAGTTTAAACAGTCCAGGCTTACAAAGTTGGAGATTTTAGTGAGTCTCTTATTCAAGCGTTGCTGTAGCCAATTGAGCACTTGGTCAAATGTATACTCAACTGTTCAAACACAGCTCGAATGCTCAGCAAGTGTTTGAGCTCAATTGCTTGCACTTGCTCTCGAGTATGACATTGTATTATATTTGTTCTATATGTACAGTATGATTACATAGTAGATTGTACACTGCTGATTTGTCTTTTTTCCAATACAGCATGCCACTACTCTCAAACTACATAGCCAGTCTCGGTGGCCATCATATAAGCCATATGGTGTACAGTCTAACAAGTTATTGGATGGATGTCCGACTAACTGCCACACCCACGTGTTGACGGTGACAACCACCGATGATGGGAATGACCTGATTGAGTCAATGGAAGTGTCTCAGAATGGAACAATGGAAAATGGTATGTGCGTGCATAGGTATCTGGGTGGTGATACACATTGTACACAACTTTTTTCATCATACAGTAGCTTTAAGTTTGGATGCATAGTGCTATTTGTGTATCATGGATGTGTGTTCATATACATTTTTTTGTATGTGTACATATCGTCTACCTTGTACACAAGTCTCCTGTATTAACTATTACCCCTTGTCACAGGATGGGAGAGTGAACTACAAGACTGCACCAGATATGTGTTCACTACCATGGCAGCTCCTTCATTGTTTACTGGTTCACAAAAGGTATATACTATACCAACTCGAAATTCAGCATACATTTATGTAATGTACTGTACCTACAGTAGGACCCATACGTATCTCTTTTGTAAGTTTCATATATAACATCAGTATGTACTGTTGTATTCATGGGGACTGCATGACATACTGTAAAACAGTCTAAACGGTGAAACATTAATGAATTTGAGGATTTAGTTTGCAGTTTGTCAATTTTACATTCTTCGTATTCAGTAATGCAAACACTGAAGAAGAGAAAATTATTTTGTTTTTTCTGCATCAAATATTGTGCTATACAATATCAAGGGGTTCATACAGGTTTTCTCAATTGAATTTGTTACCTTTGTAATTGACTTCATCCCTAGAGTTAGTCACTTTTAAAGTAGAATTTGTCCCATTTGTAATTGAACTTGTCACTTTTGCATTACAATTCGTCACGTTTGCATAAGAATTCATCATAATTACACTGACTTCCTTAAACTAACCGCTCATCACAAGGTGGATCATTTTCACCATGGAGAATACCACGAGAGACACTACAAGGTAACTGAAGCTAGTATGCGAAGCCATTTGAGCTAATTAGCCTGTTCGCTAGTGACCACACCCATCACCAATGGTGAACCGCAATTGCAAATGCTGTTGATGAAGCTGAAGCAGAAGAATTATTGCCTTATATAGAGAGTTGTTTGCAACAGTTATACTTCAACAAGATCATGAAGCACCTACTACATCATCTTGTTTTCGTGTTTACTGCAGCTACCAATCTTGTCATGGACGAATTGTTGTGCAAACGTGATGAATTCTAATGAATTCTAATGCTAAAGCGACTAATTCAATTGTAAATGGGACAAATTCTACTGCAAAAGTGACGAACTCTACTGCAAACGGGACACAGTCAATTGCAAAGGTGACGAATTCAATTGCAAAAACCTGTATACAAATATTATGAACTCTTGACAATCCTAGAGGTGTGCGATAATGGTATGTATGTATAACCTATATCTCGATAAGTGACAATCGCTTTATCTCAATAACTCGATAATATAGGACTGTTTTGTAAACACAGTTTGTACATACGTGTTTGTTGACATTAAGTCTGTTAAGCCAGAAATTGTATCACTTCCCCAACTAGTTTAACACATTTCCACAAGTTTCCCATCTGACTGTAGTTGATCTACAAAGATTTACTATTTTATTGATAAGCACATTTGTTACCTTACTTATGATAGAAGATTTAGGTATCTAGATAATCTTTTATCTAAATTATCTCCCAGCCCTATACAATACAGCAGTGATTACACACACACAACAGCTTTTCACACTATCGTACCATTGTTTAATGTGTGTTTATATTTTCCTCACTACAGCTCAGTGAAGCAGAGCTGGTACAACTACAAACTGTCAAAGAACAGTTAGCACTACTGGTACATGTCACTGAAGAATTACGAGCTGATGAGGAATATATTGAGAAGTGAGTACAAGAGTGAACTGCTTACAACAATTACGGACAGTCACTATGTCTCAAACATTTATTCTATCAAGAGTTCATAAGTTCCTCACACAAATGTTATAAACTTTTGATTGTACTGTAAAATTATGCTTGTACAAACATGTATGCATGTACGTAGTTTTCCTACACCAGTTAGTGGAGTGTTTACTTTATATCTCTAAATTAAGGATATGCGTACAATAAAATCTTATTGTTGTCTATGGTAATTTCCACAGTTGCAGAGCAGTATAATAATATTATGTATATACACTGTGTGTGTTGTGTCACTTTGTAGTAGTAAGTCACTGTTGATAGTTGTCTTTTCTAAGCAGTCCAGCTGTATCATGGGATGTGTCTGTTGTACATATTGTAGTGTGTACAATGTGATATGTAATGATGATGTTATTTTCTCCTTCAGGTTAGTAAATGAGTCGAAGATGTTTAGTGGTTCTAAGAATCAACTTGGTGTGGTAAGTGAATCAGTTGTGTATATGTATGTATGTTTGCTGCATATGAAGATGTTATATTGTCACATAGTTACATACAATGTATATATTTACAGAGTATGAGTCATTTCGGGATAAAGTCCCTGACTAGAGGAATGTTACCACCAACTCCGGAGAACAGTCCATTAACTGGTAGAAGATTATCAGAGTCATTCCCGGGACTTACGCCTGATGCTAGTCCCATGATGGACAGACGTCGAGCAACGTCAATATCAGACCCTCAACCATTACTGAGACTAGTGGTACAAGGAATGGTGTTAAAGGTGTGTACATGCACACTTCAATGTACCCATATAGTCTACCATGTACGCACGCACACACACACACACACACACACACACACACACACACACACACACACACACACACACACACACACACACACACACACACACACACACACACACACACACACACACACACACAGCACACAATACACACACACACGTGTGTACACTAAATGACATGTCTAGTATGTCCAACATACGTACACATCATCATCATATTTTCCGTTACAGCTACCCAAGATACTTTCTTTACTAAAACACCAAACAATTAAACATGCATTCAAAGAGACAGTGAAATTTTCCAAAGATTATCATGGATATCATCGTAAGAAATATATGTGTATAGTATGTTGTAGTTACAAGATAATATGAAGGAACAATATTTTATGTGCTACATATACATACACATAAATGCTCAGATCATATTAGTTCAATTGTGCGTATCACCACATTGAATCCTATGGGACAAGGGAGTATGTAACTCTGTAAATAGTAAAATTCAACATGGCTGCTGTGTACTGTAAAAGTAACTTTTAAATTCCTTACTAGAACATAAGGTGTAGGTACATGCTCAAATATGTTCATTAATTTTCTCCAGTTAACCATTCCAAGCTTTGTCTTCAGCCTTCCCATAATGTTATCAGTGTATGGAGTTGCATGCTGTCTTGTCCACAGGATGTGATGCACTCCTAATATCATAACTTACAATGTGTCATCCTGTATGTACATTACAATAGAACTATTAGGAAGGTTGGAAGAAGACAGTACACAGTTATCACATGATTTAGAGGATAGTTGTATGCACCCATCTGATTCTACAATAACTGCTGCGAAAAATTTTGTTGCTTGTGTCAATAAGCACATCAAAGGTATGTGTATGTTAAGATTAATAATCTACTCAAGTATACACATGTGTATGGGTATGGGTACACACATATAACACACACACACACATACTAGAGCTGGGCGGTACACAATTTTTAAAGTCGGTACGGTATTTTATAAAATATCACGGTATAAATAACTATCTCAGTATTTTGTCAACACATAGTTACATACAAACATCCTCATAGAAGTATAGTAATAAGTCATGTTTAGTTATCTCAAGTGTAACAACAAACAGTATACTAGGATCAAATATATGTAATTGCTTTTACTGTGGACTGACTGTCACTTCTTCTATAAGTTTTTAGCTAAAAATGTCAGCATGTTGACCTGAGCTGGTTTTAAACGTGTATGTTTATGTGTAACAATATTCCCAGATGTGCTAAATGTGCATTCTGAAGCAATGCTTGACGCAGGAACTTCTTAGCCATCAACGCTAAGACTGGAAACATCTGTTGATTACCCTTCCACCAAAGAAGTGGACTGTCATCAATGTCGAGCTGAGGGGTTTGGAGATACTTCTCCAGTTCACAGGAAATCCTTTCCTTTGGGCTCAGACTAGAATCTTCATTTCCTGAGGTCACTAAATCTTTTTGGTCTGCTTTCATTTAACAACTCAGATAACTTCCTTCGCTTAGCAGGAGGATCATTTTCACTTGTTTGGTCAATGTCATTGTGACTGTGGCTTCAGCAAGGCACAAACTTCCTCTTCATTAATGCTTCATCCGTTATTCTCTCTTTCACACTTGCCACGTCACTTGCACTCATGTAATCAGCTTTGAAATGAGGATCCAGCATTGTAGCCACGTCTAGTAGCATATTGATTTCATTGTTGTCACAGTACTTTTCTGTGAGGGATGACCTGATTCTTTCCTTGATATCTTTTGTTAGTGTAGTATCATTATCCTTTACAGCCAAAGCTTCAGTGTCAAGGTGATGTAAGAGTGGTTTAATGTATGACACCGTGACGTAGTCTTCCCCAGAGACGCTGTCTGTCAGGTCTGCAAGTGGAGCAAGAGCTTTGTTTACCAACTCCACAACTTCAATATCTTGCCATGTGGCTATCAGGTGAGCAGTTTTACAGTCGTTGCTGAGAACTTGACGTACTGCCTTTTCTTGTTCCAAAATCCGCCCAACCATTGCTTGCATTGATCTCCATCTTGTTGCACAGGACTAGTGGAACAAGTACTAACATTACCACATACACCGATTACACTGTTAAGCACAATGGATTTGTAAACCAGGCATGTTACACATGTAATCAAATACCAGTGTATGTATCCTTTAACAAGTAAAACCAACCACTCCCAAAAGTCCTAATGAAACCACACCACATTGTCACATGACTCACATACATAACATATGTGTAGACTAAATTTGTGTGTGTCATAGTATTGTTAACATGTAATAATGTACCTATTTACAATTGTTATAAATTTATTTTATTAAATGTATGCACTGTATATATTACCGTAATCAATGAATGCTACGGAAGCTCCATCTCTGATTGCACTCTAGATAGCTCACTTTTCTTCTTCCAACTATAGAAAAAAAGCAGACACTATTTTCTTGCACACACCCACAGCTCGACTCAGTCTTGGATCATCCTTTAAAGCATTGGTTACTGAAAGATGCAAATTGTGTCCAAAACAAGCCAATCTGGTCATCTGTAGCCTTTCAGCAGCACTAATAACATTACTTCCACTGTCTGTAGTCAGACAAACTTGGTGTGCTTCTGGAAGGCCCCAAGCCTCCAGTGTTACTTGGACAGCCTCAGTTATGTTCTCACCAGTATGTTGTTCTGGCATAAACATGGTTTGTAAACAACGACTGCATAGCTCCCAGTTTCAATTGATGAAGTGAACAGTGTAACTAATGTATGGCTCACTTATAGCACTTGACCATAAATCTGTGGTAGCAGCAAAGTATCCTGCCTCTTTCACCTCTTCTAACTCCTTGTTTACTGCTTCCCTTGTCTTGGCATACAGTGCTGGCAGTGCAGTTTGGGAGAAATATTTTCGGCTAGGCAACTCATACTTCGAATCAAACCACTCCAGTAACACTTTGAATCCTTCCTTCTTTACCATATGAATTGGCATCATGTCTTTTGCAATGCAGTACGACACGCTGTGGTTTAATTCTTGCCATCTTTTACTTCCACGACCATATATCGCTGCCGACTGGTCAACAACTTTCAGTTTTGCCTGTCTTTGAGATCTTTTCAAACTTTTATCCTTCGCCTTTTTCTTCTCCTGCGCTTCTATCAGCTCTGCATACTGCTTCGGGTGGTGCCTCTTGAAATGCGTTAACAAATTAGAGGTGTTCCTGCCTTTTGCTAATACTGGCTTCTTCGTACATCCGCTTGTGACATCCGCTCGTGACACGACAAATGGCCTTTTCAGAATTAATTGGCTTCCCATCTTCACCTGCTTTTAACCCAAAATAATTCCACACTAACGACGTCGAGTTTTCCTTCAAAACCAGTTCACACATTCTGAAAACAAGGGCGAGAACAATGGCGTATAACCACTCACGTGTCGAAATGTACACCGGTATTTTATGGTATACTGGTTTTTAACGGTATACCGGTTTCTCGGTATTAAAATTATAGCTCGATATCGATACCGGTACAAGTAAAATACCGTATTATCGATTAAATACCGGTATACCGCCCAGCTCTAAACACACACACACACACACACACACACACACACACACACACACACACACACACACACACACACACACACACACACACACTACACACACACACACACATACATACACACACACACACTAGGGATGCCACGACATAGAAATTTTTATGTCACATGTCATAGAGGTTTATGTCACATGTCATAGAGGTTTATGTCACATGTCATAGAGGTTTATGTCACGACATAATTAAAGTTTCACAACTGAAGCTGTTACTTATGAAACTGTATAGCTATTTTGATTCAAATGTGCAAAAATATCAACTTTAACATCAGCAATATTAACTATGACATCAATAACCAACATTGCTCATTCTTTTTTGTCAAATTTTGTCGAATTTATTGCATCAAATTTGATCAAAATGAATGGAAATGTGTGCATTATTAGGAGAGTATTATGTCACGACATAAAGAAGCCATGTCATATCATATCATGGAGCTTTATGTCACGACATGTCGTATGTCACGACTATTGTGGCATCCCTAACACACACATACACATCACACTATACACATGCACACACTACACACACACAGTTTGGTCTTTTTTTCTTTCAATTTACAGAATGCTGTAAGCACATTAAACTCTACATCGCTACACATGATGGTAAGCAATTTTTTTTTTTCTATATACATAAACAATTTAATCTTGTGTGTTCATTACGCACACAGATGTTTTATTATTCCAAAGAGACCAACATCATTTCTCTCAATGCTTATCAGCAGTACTGAGCACACTAACATGTCAACTAACAGCTGCACTATCAGGCCAGTACAATCCTGAGAGACACTATATCAGTGATAACACTGAGGCCAGTACCAAGTGGCTAGAGCAGATAGCAGCTATCGGAGTACTAGTGAAATTTGAAGCATTAATGTTACCAGATAGGGTGAGTTTAGTTTGTGATTGTGGCATGGGGTAATTTATCATCAATGGGATTTTGACTTCTCTTTGTTGTACAGTATTCGTATTTGCTTAGCATAAAAGAGTGTGTTGTTTTGTGTGTAGGATAATGAATTGCTCCAGCTAAAGCTACTAAGGTCTACAGTGTCTCTTTTGAAAAATGTAGAACTGCACTTTAAAATCCAGGATGACTCCAGTGTTGGCAATGGTACGTGTGGGCTGTATGTGGTAACCTGTGCACAATTATACATATATGTGTATAGGAAGATACGCTCTCTGGCTCACTTGCTCACTCACTCACAAACTATGCATGTACACACACACACACACACACACACACACACACACACACACTCACACACACACACACACACAAACATTATTTTCGATGCATATATGTGACCTGCTGAGCAAAAACTTCTCTGTTGTCTATAGTAACAAAGGAGTGGACAGCCAAAGTTTCAGCCTTTTGTGATGAATAGTCATAGAGTATAGTGCTGGACAGTTGTAACTGGAATAAACAACTCAATTTGTACAGCAACAATACGCCAAATAAATTACAGGCACTTCTTTAATCAATCATAACTCACAACTGAAATAAGCTACGAAGTTGGGGTTTGGCTCAGTTTGTTCACCATTAACTGGCTCATCAACAATGGTATACTGTTTTCCCTGTGCATCTCCATGTGGGCAAAGAGAAAGGCCATTTCAAAAATTGAATCACGATGGTAAACTTTATTTCTACCACATCGTAAATAAGCATCCATAACTCACATGCCATACACTGTATGAACACGAAGCAAACATTCTCTCACTCCCAATGGACAGGACAATCTGGTGGTGTATAGGTTTTATTGATTTGAGTTTTGTTTCAACATACCGAAGCAGTTGAAATGTACGCAAAAATTTTATTATGTAGCATGCATATTGTTACCCAGTTCGTTTTGAAAACCACTGTTTCGCTCAGCAGGTCACTTATGATATCTAGATTTACATGTCTTTCTCATTCTTGTAGCCCTCACCCCACAAGTGACATGTGAAGGGGACCAGTATGGGTTACATGTGACATTCATGTTACCAGCACACCTCAAGGATAAGTGTCCTGATCAACTACTATCTTCACAAGGAGTAAAGATCCACCCAATACTCTTTACTAAAGGTATGTACATATATACCATAATTTCTAGTGTTCTCTTTTGTGTGTCTTGTTTTTTCTTCTTTTACTGTGGTACAAATTGTGTCCACAATCAGTCAAACGCCGACTGTAGGCACACACCTGATTTCCTGAGATTGGCCACACACACACACCCGCATGAGTAAAATGTTTCAAGCCTAAAGAAGACACTATTACAGTATATGATTGAAAGATATTATTGAAGGCTGTGGTTCTCGTATACGTAAGCAAGCTATTTTTGTCATGTTTACTTGAAAGGTGTGGCCCATCTCTGAAGCAGTTTACTGGCTCTTGTAAAATAGAATCTCTCATTTATTGGCTTTGCATGGGAAAAAAAAAACAATGAAGTACTTCGACTTAAAACATGATCTGTAACAAAAAATTCTCCATACTGTACTGGTTAAAATCATAAAAGTACATATATAAACACAACAAGGAAATTTAAAACAACCAAGAAGGCATGTGATTTTATCCTGTCTATTATCCACCTCATGTAGATCTAATACAATGTACTAATAATGGTTCCATTGGTGAGATCAACGTTGAGAACTTCAGGACTGTAAATCAGTATTACAAGTCTTACAGGTATGTAGTGTAGTGTGTCTAACTACATACTGTGTACATACAGTATTGTATCGATTAAAAGACACACCTACAAAAACTAGTCAACGCCATCCGATCCAAGGATGATAATCTTGGGTAGCCAAATATCTCTGTGTTGTGTGTGTAATTTTTAAGTAGTGAATGCTGAAAAACTTCCCTAGCAAAAAACCTCACTTAATTTCTAAGTTTTATGTGAATTTGTGTATTCAAAACTAAACCCCAATAATTACAAGTGGTAGTATAAACCAGTGGAGGAGTTATGGATTATTTACTGTAGTGGAAATACAGATTCTCGAATTATTTTATAGGTAGTGATGATATTAATAGTTTTTGACAAAGTTGTTTGCGAAAAGCAAGTCACCTTTGAAGAAAGAAAAAAACACCTTTTAACTTGAATCCAATAGCTTTTAGTTTGTAGTTTTCATTTAAGTGTTTAGTAACTTGTTAGTTTAGTACAAACATACACTTGACCAGACAGCACTGCTACTATATTAATATGTTTCTTCTGTTTTATTTGTACTAATGTATTTTCTATGTTGCTAATTTAGGGCATTTAAATTTGATAAGAACAGTTTACCAACTGATCGTGATGCCATCAAAGAAGCTATTCATCAAGTTTGTTTATAGTAATATAAACCACTTTATCTTACACCATCCCATAGTTATCCCAGCCATTAACAGACCTGGATAAGTTGATTAATCAGTTAAGTAAGGAGGTGTCTGCTGATCAGCGTAGTGGAGTGGGTGTATTGTCTCTGTCTACTGAGTTGTGTCAAAGACTTGGAGCAGTTCAGATTATTTTATGTGACTCTGGAGTACACAGGTGTGCGTGTGTGTGTGTGCATGCGTGCGTGCGTGCGTGCGTACAAAGAATACACAAAGTTAACTGGTCCCTGAACTTCACAATTGATTGCTTTTAGGTGTAAGTTTATACTGTGGTGTCAATTATTTTAAGGTATCAAGTTTGTTTATTGCACAAAGTATATGAATCTCGATAAAATTTGTTAAAACTATTAGGAGAAAAGTGGAAAGCAATGCAGGAATATGTAGCTACAAGACCAGCAGTATATAATGCTTTCATACGTCTGCAAATATAATGTACATAAACATCCAGTTGTACAGCAGTTATGTCACTAGTTGCATATTATACTTGTACAGGTCTGTGATGTCACTAAGTTTAGAGCAGATGTGTACTCTAGTAAGATGTCATGGATTACCAATCCGTTCCTTGAGATCGGGAGTAACAGTACTAAGACGTAATGTAAGTTAAGTGAGCTATATGCATAATATGTGTGTTGTGTGTGTGCACACATGCATTTGCTACAACTTTATACTATTTGTGATCCACGTTATATTGTTACAGGGAGCCTACCAAGTACTAATGCAGAAAAATCAAACTGATGCAAATAATTCCTTTCCTAAAGAACCTTTAAAGTAAGTTTACTGTAAATTTGTATGTGTGCCACTCATAACAACATACATACGCATGTACATACTGTATAGTAAAAAACTTGACGGTAAAACACTTTGACGAATTTGGTGAATAGCATTACAGTTACCAAAGTTTTATCCGCCAATTATTTTTAGCAATCACATAAGCAGATTATGTTGAAAGGATGGGTATCAAAGTATTGTGGGTATTTCCAAGCGTTCCTTTCGATTGTCGCGAGGTTCATTGTCCCACAAGAGTTCACAAAAATCCAAACATTGCTCTCGGTGCTTACACTTGTATGGTAACTACCACGCGAACGCAATGTCACTATGCGCAAGTGCACGTGATTAAAAGACTTGCCATTTAAGGGGTGTGGCAGCTGTTTCCATCATGAGTCGTCATCCCTCAATACAAGGGATTTTTTTTTCAATGCGAGGGATAAACACTCGTGATCAAAGTCGGGCAAGTTATTTAATCACTCACACTCACATGTAGCGATGTTGCATTTCGAGTAGTGTTGCACCGATAGTCGGTTCAATAATTGGTATTGGGCTGATATTGGGTATTAGCCGATTAATCGGTTTTGATTAAATCTAATCCCATGTTAATCTCCACTGTGCTGTGTAGCATAATGATGTGGGGGAGGCTAGACATAAGATCATTGGCAATATAATAAGTTATGTGTTGATGGTTTAGCAGTGACTACAAGCCGTGCCCATACCAAACTGTCTAGTTTTAGCCCATGCCCAACAGTAAACTGAGGTTTATTTCTATGTAGTACCAGCCACTTGTCTCAACTGTATAGCAGTAGTAAAATGTACTTAAAACCTGCTAATATTGTAATTGTAATAAATTTTGGATAGAAGCATAGCCTGTACATCCAAATCATACACACAATAAAGTAGCTATACCCATTAAAAATCATACATTATATTACTATAGTGTCTGTCCAGCAGATTCTTAAATTGATTAGGGGAGTTGCAGTCAATCACTGATTGGGGTATGAGTGATATTTAATAAGGATGAGAATGAGTGTCAATGTTATTAGTGTAGATCGGGTCAGTTACCAGTATCAACTAATTCTGTTGCTTAATATCGGTTATCGGAATAATCGGCTAATTTGGTTATCGGTGCAACACTACATTCAAGCGGTACAGTACATGGTAGCTACATGCTATCTAGATCATAAAAAAATTTAAGGGAAGCCCATTCACCAAATTTTTTCCTGCCAATTTCGCAATAGCGGGTTTTTGCCAAACTTTTTACCACTCAAGTTTGTCATACATGCATGTAAACATACGTTGGTACATATGTACGTGTGTACGTACATACAGTAGGACCTCAATTATCTGAACAGCATAAGTGACTGCTCTATTAGAGTATTTGGACATTAGGTGAACATTCTATTAAAGTAGTTGAACAGAACTCTATATGTGGCTGGATCTGTGAAAACCCGACACAATCGTGCAAGCCTAAATTTACGGTATAAATCATTAAATATATATATTTGCGTATTATTGAAAAAAATCTGTAAATTTTGTGAATATCTCTTAGTGAGGAAAAGGACTAACAATAAAGCTTGGATATCACCTTATTTGCCTAATCAAGAGGAGTTGGAAACTCTTGTTTCATTGCAGTAGACTCAAATTATGAGCGTTTGTTTACGTCTCGTGACTCACATCATAGCAATCAACTTTTCTTCACAAATTTTGCCTTTGTATGCACTAAAGAAAGGTGATAATAGGACAAAATTAACCAGTAATTGATTTCCCTATTCATGGCAAGCACGGTGGTGAAAATTTCAGCTCCTTACGTCAATCCATTCGTAAGTAGCAACTGTTTTAGTAAGCACCTGCAATTTATTTTCCCTATACTTGCTGTACAAATCGACTTTTCTGTTTGTAGGGCTGCGACTCATAAAGTTATTGGCATATGAGGCTGGAACTTTGCCAGATAGTACACTTCGCTAAGTAGATTATAAATATTTAATAAACAATAATTCGAAAAATGCACGATTGTGTCTGGTTTTCACAGATCTGGTCACATATAAATGAATGGGTTTCATTTATCTGAACAGATCAAGACACACGATAGTGTGTCGTGCGGCCCAAGAAGCCGGCGCGCCACACCATGAGTATATTAACAGGAAGAAAGAAAACGCAATTTTCACACCTATGTAGCTCTGTGATCCCTTATCCGATTGGAACCAAATTTGCTGGAGACGTGCCGCCCAGTTAGGGTAGTCTACATACCAAATTTGAAGAAAATCGCTCCAGCCATTTCCGAGATACGAGCGAACAAAATTTCGTTTTAATTTCTTCATTTTTTTCTTCTTCTTCATCTTCATTTCGCACACTTCGCAAAATTCGCCATAAAACACGAATGCGTGCTCGGATTTGGCTGAAATTTGGTACACTTAAAGGGCTCATTAAGGCGGATCTCCGTACCAACTTTGGTAGGAATCCGATGAACATTCACGGAGTTATGACCGATTATTTGCGTAAAATAAGGTCGAAGGTCTGTCACGCCTACAGGGTAAACGCCTTGGAGGAATCAGTTGAAAATTGATATGTAGATGGAGCAACCATCGTAGGAGTGCCTTTTTGTGGTTTGAAAGGAATCGGGATAAAGACCATGGAGATATGACACGAAACCCAACCTGTGTCAAAATTACGCGATCGATTTTTATGAATAAAAAAACTATTAGTTTTCGTGTCTACCAGACAAACCGCTTAGAGCAACGAGCTGAAAATCAGTATGTAGCTGGAATAATCATCATAGAAAGTCCTTGCAGTAGTACAGAAGAATCGGATTACAAATCACTAAGTTATGATTCGAAAGGCAACTAGGTGCAGCAAATGCGAGATCGAGATACTCTAATAGAACAGCTAGTCACCCTAATAAAGCATTCAGCTGCATTTATAATTTACTCAGTTATATTACATTGTAAGTTATTCTGTAGGGAATTCAGCTACAAACAAGTCACCCTGTAGTCAGATCAGCTAGAAGAAGATACCTAATAGAGAGTTCAGCTACAAATAAGCCATCATGTAGAGAGTTTAGCTCAAATAAATCACCCTGTAGAGAATTCAGCTACAAACAAATTGCCTTGTAGAGAGATCAGCTAGAAGAAGTTACCTTGTAGAGAGTTCAGTTACAAAGAAACAATCATGCAAAGAGTTTAGCTACAAACAAATCACCCAGTAAAAAGTTCCGCTATGAACAGATCACACTGTAGACAGTTCAGTTAGAAACAAGTCATCCTGTAGAGAGATCAGCTAGAAGAAGTCACCTTGTAGAGAGTTCAGTTACAAAGAAACAATCATGCAAAGAATTTAGCTGCAAACAAATCACCCAGTAGAAAGTTCCGCTATGAACAGATCACACTGTAGAGAGTTCGGTTAGAAACAAGTCATCCTGTAGATATATCAGCTAGAAGAAGTCACTTTGTAGAGAGTTCAGCTACAAAGAAACCACCATGTAAAAGAGTTCAGCTGCAAACAAATCACCTGTAGAGAATTCAACTACAAACAAATCACCCTGTAGAAAGATCAGCTAGAAGAAGTTACCTTGTAGAGAGTTCAGCTACAAACAAATCACCCTGTAGAGAGTTCAGCTACAAACAAGTCACCCTGTAGAGAGATCAGCTAGAAACAAGTCATCCTGTAGAGAGTTCAGCTAGAAGAAGTTACGTTGTACAGAGTTCAGCTACAAAGAAACTACCATGTAGAGAGTTCAGCTGCAAATAAATCGCCTTGTAGAGAATTCAGCTACAAACAAATCACCCTGTAGAAAGATCAGCTAGAAGAAGTTACCTTGTAGAGAGTTCAGCTACAAACAAATCACCCTGTAGAGAGTTCAGCTACAAAGAAACTACCATATAGAGAGTTCAGCTGCAAACAAATCGCCCTGTAGAGAATTCAGCTACAAACAAATCACCCTTAGAAAAGTAGATCAGCTAGAAGAAGTTACCTTGTAGAGAGTTCAGCTACAAACAAATCACCCTGTAGAGAGTTCAGCTAGAAACAAGACACTCTGTAGAGAGATCAGCTAGAAACAAGCCACCCGTAGAGAGTTCAGCTAGAATAAGTTACACTGTAGAGAGTTCGGCTACAAAGAAACTACCATGTAGAGAGTTCAGCTGCAAACAAATCGCCTGTAGAGAATTCAGCTACAAACAAATCACCCTGTAGAAAGATCAGCTAGAAGAAGTTACCTTGTAGAGAGTTCAGCTACAAACAAATCACCCTGTAGAGAGTTCAGCTACAAACAAGTCACCCTGTAGAGAGATCACCTAGAAACAAGTCATCCTGTAGAGAGTTCAGCTAGAAGAAGTTACATTGTAGAGAGTTCAGCTACAAAGAAACTACCATGTAGAGAGTTCAGCTGCAAACAAATTGCCCTGTAGAGAATTCAGCTACAAACAAATCACCCTGTAGAAAGGTCAGCTAGAAGAAATTACCTTGTAGAGAGTTCAGCTACAAACAAATCACCCTGTTGAGAGTTCAGCTAGAAACAAGACACTCTGTAGAGAGATCAGCTAGAAACAAGCCACCCGTAGAGAGTTCAGCTAGAATAAGTTACACTGTAGAGAGTTCGGCTACAAAGAAACTACCATGTAGAGAGTTTAGCTGCAAACAAATCGCCTGTAGAGAATTCAGCTACAAACAAATCACCCTGTAGAAAGATCAGCTAGAAGAAGTTACCTTGTAGAGAGTTCAGCTACAAACAAATCACCCTGTAGAGAGTTCAGCTACAAACAAGTCACCCTGTAGAGAGATCACCTAGAAACAAGTCATCCTGTAGAGAGTTCAGCTAGAAGAAGTTACATTGTAGAGAGTTCAGCTACAAAGAAACTACCATGTAGAGAGTTCAGCTGCAAACAAATTGCCCTGTAGAGAATTCAGCTACAAACAAATCACCCTGTAGAAAGGTCAGCTAGAAGAAATTACCTTGTAGAGAGTTCAGCTACAAACAAATCACCCTGTAGAGAGTTCAGCTACAAACAAGTCACCCTGTAGAGAGATCAGCTAGAAACAAGTCATCCTGTAGAGAGTTCAGCTAGAAGAAGTTACCTTGTAGAGAGTTCAGCTACAAACAAATCACCCTGTAGAGAGTTCAGCTACAAACAAGTCACCCTGTAGAGAGATCAGCTAGAAACAAGTCATCCTGTAGAGAGTTCAGCTAGAAGAAGTTACATTGTAGAGAGTTCAGCTACAAAGAAACTACCTAGAGAGTTCAGCTGCAAACAAATCGCCCTGTACAGAATTCAGCTACAAACAAATCACCCTGTAGAAAGTTCAGCTACAAACAAGTCACCCTGTAGAGAGATCAGCTAGAAACAAGTCATCCTGTAGAGAGTTCAGTTAGAAGAAGTTACATTGTAGAGAGTTCAGCTACAAAGAAACTACCATGTAGAGAATTCAGCTACAAACAAATCACCCTGTAGAAAGGTCAGCTAGAAGAAGTTACCTTGTAGAGAGTTCAGCTACAAACAAATCACCCTGTAGAGAGTTCAGCTTGAAACAAGTCACCCTGTAGAGAGATCAGCTAGAAACAAGCCACCCGTAGAGAGTTCAGCTAGAAGAAGTTACATTGTAGAGAGTTCAGCTACAAAGAAGCTACCATGTAGAGAGTTCAGCTGCAAACAAATCGCCCTGTAGAGAATTCAGCTACAAACAAATCACCCTGTAGAAAGGTCAGCTAGAAGAAGTTATCTTGTAGAGAGTTCAGCTACAAACAAATCACCCTGTAGAGAGTTCAGCTACAAACAAGTCACCATGTAGAGAGTTCAGCTAGAAGAAGTTACATTGTAGAGAGTTCAGCTACAAAGAAACTACCATGTAGAGAGTTTAGCTGCAAACAAATCGCCCTGTAGAGAATTCAGCTACAAACAAATCACCCTGTAGAAAGATCAGCTAGAAGAAGTTACCTTGTAGAGAGTTCAGCTACAAACAAATCACCTTGTAGAGAGTTCAGCTACAAACAAGTCACCCTGTAGAGAGATCAGCTAGAAACAAGCCACCCGTAGAGAGTTTAGCTAGAAGAAGTTACATTGTAGAGAATTCAACAGTTTATAGCTGCAAACAAATCGCCCTGTAGAGAATTCAGCTACAAACAAATCACCCTGTAGAAAGATCAGCTAGAAGAAGTTACCTTGTAGAGAGTTCAGCTACAAACAAATCACCCTGTAGAGAGTTCAGCTACAAACAAGTCATCCGGTAGAGGGATCAGCTAGAAGGATCACCTTGCAGAGAGGTCAGCTACAAAGAAATCACCCTGCTTCATCTTTTCTTTTTCCTGTAGTAAAGAAAAAAATGACAGGTTAAAAAGCCCTAAAGCCGGCCATAGGCCGGCTTTGGGGTATACAAATGCAAAAAGAAGTGAAATCTAATCCAAAACAGCCAAGCTGTAAAAAAAGAGTGCGGCCCTGAGAAAGGCTATGGTGAAAAAAGATGTGAAATCCAAGGTGGCGGCCAAGAAATGGCTGTGATGGTAGGTTAATGGTAAAAATTTTAATAACAACAATTCAGTGAATTTGGTGCCGCTTGGTCTTGGCACAAAATTCACTTGAATTGTCGTTATTAAAATTTTTACCATTAACCTACCATCACAGCCATTTCTTGGCCGCCACCTTGGATTTCACATCTTTTTTCACCATAGCCTTTCTCAGGGCCGCACTCTTTTTTTACAGCTTGGCTGTTTTGGATTAGATTCACTTATCTGAACACTTTTATGATTGAACTGACACACAGGTGCTTGGATAATGGAGGTCCTACTGTGCATACATACATACATACATACATACATACATACATACATACATACATACATACATACATACATACATACATACATACATACATACATACATACATACATACATACATACATACATACATACATACATACATACATACATACATACATACATACATACATACATACATACATACATACAGTGTTGGGAGTAACGCCTTACGTAATATTATTACTTTTGTGCCAACAAAGTAATATAACGAAATACGCTATGAAAACAGGTAATATAACTCAAGTTACTTTACTTACAAATGTAACGCGTTACATAAGTAATATAGTTACTGTAACGAGTCTAATATTATGTAATATTATTACTACAAGTAACGAAGTTACTAATCTCGTTAGCAATCCTCTGAGTAACGCCTAACCACAACGAAGTAACGAGGCCTACTGAATGAAGCTAATTCACTAGCTTCTTACGATTTGCACATTGTCCAACAACGCAATCATGTCACGTGATAAGGTGGTAGTTTCACATGTAACAGCTTAAGGCTGTGGACACAAAGTAATATAATATGTAATATTATTACAGTTACTTTATTTTATGGGTAATATGTAACTGTAACTAAATCGTTCAGTTGCAAGTAATATGTAATATGTAACTAGTTACTTTTACAAAGTAACTTGCCCAACACTACATACATACATACATACGTACGTACATACGTACATACATACATACATACATACATACTGTAGTAACACATTTTCACTCATGTTTTACAGGTTATATCAGCCACCGTTGAAGATGTGATAGTTATTGTACAGAATTTAATTTATATGACATTCATGTCAATTTTATTTTTATAGTATGGTACATATTCAAATGGTTTTAACTTAACATTTGTACTGTGTTTATTGTACAGACACATACAACTGCACACAACTATTCCATTGAACTGGTTTTTATTACGCACTGTATATACTCATGCTGACTGTTTATTTGTAAATAATATTATGTGTACATTTGTGTGTTTATGTATAGTCCAATTGAAAAATAAGTTGCAAGATTGGTGTTATGGCTAAACCATATAAATCCAAAAATTCATCCAAACTTGATATATTCTTTTGGAGAGGCCTGGAATGGGTGAGATTAAATGGTGAAACAATGCACTGTGCAAAAAATTATGTTTCCTGAGGTTTCGTGCATAACAAATTATGACATTTCTGGGAGTCAGAAATACCTGAAATGTGTGGATTAAAGGAAATGTATATGGAATTGTCACAACTGTTATTTATCTTTCAGTAATATATTTAAGGAATGTGCCATATTCCTTTCATGAAATATCCTGAAAGTTTCATCAAAGAAACATCTTTTTGTGCAGTGATGTAAGGTGATTTTTTTTCTCAGATGTAGGCTGTAGTTGCCATGCCTAATCCATGGCCACTGTCTCACAATGGGTTGACCATACATGGGGAAACTCTTCTACAATGGAGTTGGAACCAGCCAGCAAAAGTTCTATAACTATACCCTTTGCACAACTTTGCCCAATTGTTCTACAGTGAAACCTCACTTAGTGGCCACCTCAATAATAAGGCCACCTTGTTATAGTGGCCAAGTCCAGATGTATCTTCCATACTATTCCATTGATTTAATTTTCGTTAATAGGGCCACCTCATTAATAAGGCCAGTGGCCACATACTGCTGGACCAAGCTGGTAAAACTAACACAATATTCCCTTAATAAAGGGGCCAGCTGAATGGACAGTCAACGTACCACTGCAAAAGTTGCTGCTCCCCAAAAGCTATGCCAATAGTTTTAGCAATGTACTTCATGCTTTTAACAGCCATTATGCCTCATAATCCTATCTGTGCATTATAATGAAACCTGTAGTATATGTATATAGCTGTTACAGCAACTATAGCCAGGTGTTAATTTATTAAAAACCTTGATAATAAGACCACTTTGTTTATGGCCGGATTAACGAGGCTTTCATTAATAAGGCCACCTCGCTAATAGGGCCACTTATTGTGGGTCCCAAAGGTGGCCCTATTAATGAGGTTTCACTGTATATTTAAAATGCAGCTATTTTTTTTTCTGTTTCCCATTGGTTTTCTGTAGTGTGATATCTGAGGGGAGAGGTTAGAACCCCCTACAATAATAATAATATATCAAGAGCTTATTGCAGCACTTACTAGCATTTGGTGATATGTACCTGCCATTGAATAATAGTACAGAGATCAGGTCTAATCAAATTTTTAGATTAGTAAAAATTATGTGGCTACAAGCAGAAACTGTAATAATATACCACATGTACATATCCGTAGATTGTTATGATGGCACTTGGCTAGCATGGGGTCCATGAAAACCAAACTAGTGTAGAACAGTGGGGCTGAGAACTATACTCTAATAGAACAGTCGCCAATTGAACAAACGACCAGCAATTGCAAAAATGATTTTGGATGAACCTCCACATCTAACTCTCTCAACAAAACTGAGCCTATACTGTTAGTTGTTCATCTCTACCTTGTACCTATTTCCACAACTTTCTCAGTGGGTTGTACAGTGTAAAGTCCTCATAAAATTAAAGGTGTACTAAATATGCACAATTCTGTCCTCCATAATCATCATTGTGTCTGCAGATAAGAAAATGCAAACAAGAAGTGAATCCATCACACAACAGCCAAGTTGTGAAAAATGAGTGTGACCTCCAAATAGTTGTGAAATCAAAGGTAACACAATGGCTGTCTACAATAATGGCTAAAATCATTGCAGCCATATAGTAGGCCTAAGACAAACATGCTCATAAATTTTACCTGAAATGCTTTCCAAAAAGTTTCACCTAATATGTGGTATTATGACTTTGCAACAGCAGTCATATACTCTAATAGAGCATACACAGTTATGTTTTACACTCTATTAATCCAACAAATATTATTGAGGTGGAAACCTGGAAAGTAGGAGAGGTAGATAAGAAAGACTTAGTCTGTTAGGTGCTGGATGCCCGATATGAAATTTATCCTGCATTGAGTGTCCAATTGCCATGCTTCAAAAGTATGCATGAAAATTTAATTAGGATACTCTATCACGTTACTGACTGCTGTGCATTATTAAAAATTTTTAGCACTAACATCATTGCAGCCATTTCTTTCACAACTTTTTTCACTCAGGCTTGTTAAGGTTGCACCCAGCTTGGCTGTTTTTGTGTGGATAAATAAATCAGGAGGAATAACACCACAATATCGAGATACTCTAATATTGCAGTCAGTAACGTGATAGAGTATCCTAATTAAATTTTCATGCATACTTTTGAAGCATGAAATGGCTGCAATGTTAACATCATTGCAGCCATTTCTTAGCCGCCACCTTTGATTTCACAACTTTTTTCACTCAGGCTTGTTAAGGTCGCACCATTTTTTCACAGCTTGACTGTTTTTTTGTGTGGATTTCACTCCTTTTTGTACTTTATAAGGCCCCAAAACCAGCCTATGGCTGACTTTGAGGTTTGATTCTGTGTGACTGTTTTATTAGAGTACATTATAAAAATACTTAAAAGGTGTTAATACAATTACTTCTAACAAAAACTGATTGCTATAGGTTAATATTGCTGTGTTATTTTTTGATAACAAATTGTAGTGATACATTTTGTGTTACTGTTTTAATGAAAAACAAATTTGTCAAACTGACTGCAAAAAAAACTACACTAAATTAAAATACGAAATCCTTTTATGGTGTATCTTAATGTACAAAGCCCTAGTTTAGTGTCCAATTCACAATAACTATAATATACCTATCATGCTGGTATGATCAATGCTTGCTATGGTGAAAATTGCAGTGCACATTTGAACCTTCAAATATGTGAATAATTTCAATGGATGAACAATTTGGTTATTAAAGAATTAGCAGTTTTGAAGCTGTACACTAATAACTTGCTGTCTATTGTGACGATATAAATGAATTAAACTTATCCTTACAGAAGCACCATCTCCATTGGCAAATTGATGAACACAACATTTGGTTGATTACTTCATTATTAAAGCTGATGGATAGTATATTTCATGATCACTTTAAAGCCTTTGAAATGTTGTGTTTAACACGTATATCCTTCCTTTGTAGGCTTGCTGATGGAGTTTTGTTGAAATAGTTTATCACAATCAATATCATTGACATGTATGATAGTGATCGATATTATTGTTAAACTGTGATTCTCCATATCCATTACTATGGCATTGTTTGTGATATAGGAGTAATGTGAGTCACCCATAATGTTGATACCAACCAACTATACCAGATATGACTCTTCTCTATCACTACATGGATCAGTTGAACATTAGTGACCAGATTTGGAGAATTAGCCTTATTGTTACATTAATTTATAACTCAAATATTTTTGATCACAATGAGCCGTTCCAAGCTACTATACAAATATAATTAGAATCATTTGAATTACAACAAATTCAGTAAAATGTTTTTACAGGTCCACAAGTACTTTGATGGTGACATGGCAAAGTATAGATTCCTATGTATTTCACATGTGACATTAAGACTGATTTTCTAACATCCAGTGTACATTGCTTGATGAAGACTGTATATAGCAGCATTAATATTGTTATATTCATTAGCCAAGCAGCTTCTATAATGTCATTGTATTAGTTACTATATCAAGTTAGTAGTGTTAGTCATTACAATACCAGCTGATGAGTTGTATACACTGGATAATTGTGTCTGATGTTGTACCACTAGTTGTACTACCAATGAATGAAATATTGTCAACATTCTGTATGTGGAGATCAGTGTAGTCCTGTGCTAGAATAGTATTGAACATCAGCTATCACAGCACAGCTGTAGATCACAGTAGTGATAATAGTTAGTAGCAGCAATGTAAAAATATATGGTTGCATGACCTACAACAGACAAATAATTAAAACTATTAATTGATGTACAGCTATTGTGGCTGATTCAGGGCAGGGAGGTGGGAGCCAAACATGTGAGTGGGTTACTGTGTAGTTAACACTAGTACCATCACTACATTATGTATATGGAGAATTAGTCCACTGTTTCCACGTAATAAAATTCCTTCAGAAATGTGATACATACTATTGTCTAGGCATATGATATTGTCCGGCCATAATATTATTATATCCTAGATCTTTATAATGAACTACTAATGTTGATGTGTGCACCTGCCATCACAAGTTATTACGTGTAGTAAGCCTTGTTTTACAAATCAAGCTATACTAGTAGCTAGGTAGTGCCCCTTGGCCTTTATCTAGGATCCAGAGTTTATTTGAACCCTACTTTAATGCAGATGAATACAGTGTGGTTGTTTTTTTTTTAAAAGGTTTTGAAAATCAATTAAGAGCTACATATAAAGCAAAGGCAATAAGAATGACAAGAGTCTTACAAATACTAAACCAAGATAGGTGTGGTGTTTAAAAATCAAACTAAGCTACTTAAAAAAGTGCTATATCTTTTATACTATGGTGCTATTGGTGGGGGAGGATTAACAATGCTAAATAAAACTTTGAAAGCTGTAAAGTCGTGAAATGTAGTGATCTGGTTGATTAAAGTATTTAAACTATTCTGATCCTTAGCTGTGGAGAGAAATCCATACTATTTTCAAGAGTGGAGACTATAAGCCTTCAATTTCAGAGAGGTAAATATATATATATATCCCCATGTCCTCTTCAGAAAACAGCTAGACTATAATAATGTGACTACATTATGGAAAAACGATCCAAACTGCATAATTATTAGAAGCTTCGAGATAAATGCATGTTTTAAGGCTTGCCAAGAATAGCAAACACACGTATGAAATTTACACAAGAGATAGACCACTTTCAGTACTTGGAGCTGCTTGTAGAGTTTCCTGCCAAATAAGATAGAAAATCTGAGCAGTTGGAAAAGCAAAGTAGTATCACGAGTGCTCACAAAGGGGCAGGGGGTGGGGGTGGCAGGGTGGGCAAGAGATAGACTTCAAAATGGTAGCCAACTATATCAGGCACCACTGATTCTTGCCAAGCCAGGTCCTTCCAAAGCCAGAAGTTAACATTCAAGCTCATCACACTACCCAGAAAGGATGTCTCTTAAAACTATAGCCTCAAGTAATTAAAGTAATGCTGAGGGTCAAAAGTAAGGTGTACTGATGGTGTTAGTTTGATTTTGTAATTATGATCAGCTTTGTAAAATTTGGTCACATATACATACACACACAAAATAAACACAAAACAGTTCACCATCATCAAGAGACCTCCACTTGGTGCGAGATTCACGGATACACATTCCAGTGGCACGTAAGATGGCAAAACTAATCAAGCACAGATCCATCCCATAACTTCTGCTGAACTTTGCTCCCATTTCAATGAAAGGCAATATGCCAGGTGTTTCAGAAAACTTCCAGTGTCTGGGCCACAAAGGCCGTCCACAGAAAAACAAAGTGGAGTAAAGCTTGCCCTATTATTTAATTGAGATAAAAGTTTAAAATGTGTCCTGTTCCATCAGATTCTGAAAACCTGAAGTTTCAATTTCTTTGTTTCAAGTAGTGGTAAAATCCAAAGGCCAAGGGGTTTCCTGAAATCCCCTTGGGTACACCCCCTTTCGCAGTATATTGCCTGAGAGTTAAACCCTGAGCAATATCTTTGATCGCCCACACTAAAGTGGTATACAACACAGTAACTATACAAACCAAACCATGGAATAATGACAAACTTCGGAAACAAGCAGCTCTGTACACAAATGCATAATAGCGGTAAGATCGCAGTTGTATTTACCATTATGTGTAATTATATAAATGTGTAATCTGCATGCAGGAACTATACTTATACTTAGTTAACAAAGAAATTGATCCACAAAATTTGTATGCATAAAAGTGTGCATGTGTACAAATCAAATGCAGTAAATAGCACATTAACAAATAATAATAATATCATTAACCATAACAGTCATAGACACATTCGTAAATATTGTCTATGCTTGGTACAATATACAAACTCAAATTTTAATTGTAATCTACATGTGTGCATGGCCATTACAATAATTAAAGGGATGGAAAAAGTTGTAGCACAACAACAAAACACGGTTATATGCAGTTTACAGTAGTATTTTCAAAGGATATAAATGCATGTACAGTTTTTCCAAAGCTTGCATACCTAAATTTAATAACACACACGCAACATGTTAGAACATCTGTAATGGAAATATGTGACTGGGTCTGGAAAAACTGGCATTTTTGCTGATGACAGCAGGTTTGATTTTTCACCTAACAAAAAGTTACATGAATATACTATCAAATGAGTGGTCTGCTTTTGCTGGCTGCTTTTTCCAAGCGCTGTAGCAAGCTGTACGAGTGGTCTGGAGCCTTGATGGAGCATTTGGCCAACCTGGAGATGGTTATTTGTGGCCATAGCAATGAAAACAGACATGTAGTGTAAATTTTCTTTCATTTTAGCCAGTTTTGAGCCCTGAATGGCCCAAACTTGACCTGATTCATCCCTACATTTTACTCTTCAATTGACCCCTCACTCTTCCCTTCTCCCCTGCCCACCACCCCTATTGGAGCTTGCTTGATACAGCCAATCTTGAGTAAAAAACTATCGAAAATGATGTGAAACTTATGTTGCCTATTTGTACAGTGAATGGTTTGGAAAGTAAGGAATTGGTGTAAAAAGTGTGAAATTTTGGTACACGTAGCTTCAAACATTGGCAAGTTACAACACTCTAAATACTTAGACTGGCATTTCTCAATACACAATAAAGCTGGTTTTTACAGAGACAGTCACATATGCGATGTACAATTTTACTTTCCTGCATATAATTGAGTGGAAAATTAAGTTGCATGTAAAAAAAGGGACATTATTTGCTTGGCATAAGTACAATCTTAACCCTATATTAGAAGACAATACCAATAAGTAGGCCAGCTGGCAAGGATTTTGTTAAAAGCAAATTCCTGCAACCATTTTGTAAAGTGCATGGGCATAAAAAGATGGGTGGCCTGCAGTTCGAATCCTGGAGTTGGAGGGCTTTTTTCATTTCTTTAGCCCATTTTCTGTTTCACTTATGAGTAGCTAAGTTAACTTGTCTTAAAGTCTGCAATTCTGTTTAATGTTTAGTAATCCAAAGGCTGCAACACGTCAGACCTTCAGTGTATACATGTAGCATGGATATGTATCTGTTGAACTCTTATTAGCTCCCAGGAATAACAAGGCATCTTAACCTGAAAAGTACTGTAATTCGCTTTATTTTTGTGCAAAATATTTTGTGATAAAAATTTTCTTTTAAAAATATTTTTGTATCTATTAGAGTAGTTTGAACTTGAGTAAAAGATTTTGTGTAAGAAATTTTCATACAAGTTTTGCATTTGAAATTATTTTACAACTAAAAAAAGCTAATTACGGTAATTGCTACATGTCTCAAAACCTAAAGCATAGCTACAGAACTTTGACAACTAAACAAGTTGTGTTAATTGGAGTAAGCATACAGTGTAATTGTTCAAAATAATTTTAGTTACAACTCATGCATGCTTACTTCTCCTTATACGTGTGATATGTACTGTGTCACTAAGATTGGTACCTGTCAATCACTGTTGTCTTCTTCATCACTGTTGTTCTGAATATCTTGTGCTAACAAATGACTTTCTGCATTTCTTGGTCTACGGATTTTCCTAATCACACACCGTGTCATCAAAATCACAAACTTTATCATCATATAACTGATGTGTAAACCAATAAAACAAGCTAATGCAAATGTAAACAGCAATGCAACTACACCTCCAGATGCATAAGGCCAAAGAAATTCATTATGTAAATCAAAGCCTGCAATGCATACCCAAGTGAATAGTGCACTGGTAGTAATAAAGATCATCATATGTCGTAACTTTGTAGAATAGCATAAGTAGTTAATGAACAGAACTAAGGGAAGGGCCCAGAATGCTACAGCAACCATTTGGCTAGAAAGATCCAAGCTACTAATAAGCATACACACTAATGTTAACAATATAGTGCCATCTAAAATATTTAAACTTTTTATTCTGTAAGGCTGAAACCACAAGTGGATCATCACAATCAAAACACAGAACATCAACAGTATAATAAGCTTTACAATAGTGAATTGTTGTTGAGCCAACCAAAATCCAAATGAAATGTCACATAGAACATCAACACCATAGATAATTTGTCGACATATCAGATAGTATGTGGAAAACCAGTAACACTCATTTTTGTAACATGCTTGTAGTTGATCTATTATTGGCCTGATGCTCATGAAATTGATATCGTGGTGACGAGTCAAGTATCGCTGGAATAGTAGTAAGAAAGGGAAACCAAATCCAATTACTACTTCACATAATATTGCTATGGTCGCATAGCCTGCATGACGACTGTGAAAATATTTGATATGTGGTGACCAGTATGATCTCCACCCAGCAAAAGAAATTTTAGTGACATCGTGATAAGATGCTAATGGTCTTAACATTTGCACTGAAGTATAAGAAACAGAACTATAAGAAAGCAGCACAAGCAAACTTATGGATCTACTATTGACAAATCTTCCAAAATATCGAGCCACAAATACAAACCTTCTAGCTGACACAAAGATGGTGACTACTATGCTGAACACAATCAAGGGATGGATATACACCAAGAACTTGTGATCAATCATTTCTGTTTCACCCAAACACAGTTTTAGATACTGAATAAATGGAGGTTGCAGAGTACCAATACTGGAGAAAAATGGGAGAACATTTGAAATGTAGTAAGGTAGACTACAACTATTAACATTATTGTTTCTATTGATACTACATGGTAATATCTGGTAGACTTGATTAAACACGCTAAAAACTTGCTCCAGTATACTATAAAAGAAGATTATGCCGAAAGCATATCCTGCACCAACTTGAAACTTGAAATGTAACATCACAAATATAAAAGTGATGACTAGACACCAGTAAAAGAATGAAACCACAAACAGCACAAGGTAACTAAGCATAACTGAAGACATTAGGCAGTCTTTGGATGGAATACAGTCAGTTGTACCATAACTGATAGAATAAGTATGTTTGCATTCTCCACAAGAATATCCACACCTATTACTTCTGCACTGAAGATCACGATCTGGAAAAGCTTCAAAAAGTATATCATTCCAGTTAAAATACTCGCAATAAATGATGGGACAAAATTTTACAAAGTTATACAAACCATTGTCATACCAGTAACCTTGTGAAATTGTTAAGACACTACCATGACACTTACATCCAGGTGGCAATGAACTTTTATGCTGACATGACACTAATTCACAGTTACTGTAATGCATTATATCATTACATTCATTTGATTGTCGTTGCCACTGCACAGATACATCAGAAACTGCTATATTAGAAGATACACAAAGTGTAAAAGTCTCAGGATTAGTAAGGCAACAACTTAAATATGAATCAAATGAAATCAAAGTGACATTGCTGCGAATACTGTCGATGGTATATTTCAATGAAGTGAAGTCAAATATAGCATCACAATGAAGGTCATAGTTTAAATCACCACAAAACCCATACCCCATACTACATGTAAAGGTAATATCAAATGGCCCTACAAGATTATTGAAGTAGTCTAAAACTATGGCATTAAACTGCAAGTCAGATGCTAAAAAAGTAACCCCATAGGATGAAGAGTTGGATACATTTGCATTCACTGATGCATCAAAAATTGTTACACTGCAAGGTGTGGAGGAAAATAACTCCTTGTGCTGAACACAGCGAATGCAGGGAGTACAACTAACAAAGTTATCAAAATATGCATAATTTCCACTTCTATTGGCTTTGTTATTTTGGAATCGATTTGAAGTAGTCAACAAATTGTAATAATATAATGTTGCACTTTCATAGTCATCATACCAAGAAGTCATGTCTACATACACACCTCCTCCATAATAAGATGCACTATTGTTCACAAATTCAAAACCAGCAGCTTGATTAACATGCAGTGCTGAACCATCCAGCAGAGAAAGAGCCCCTCCATTAAAAGCAGTGTTTTGATAGAACAAAACAATTCCGCGATGAATAGTCATATTTGAGTATTGCAGGCAAATAGCACCCCCTCCATTAGTAGCAGTATTCTTTAAGAAAGTGACAGACCCAAACACATCCAGCAAACTATCTGATGAATGAATAGCTCCACCAGAAGAAACCTCAAAATCTCTATCGACACTGTTGTATTTAAAGGTAACACTACCCAGCAGGAACATGTGACACCTCAGGAGTTCGACAGCAGAATGGGCATTGTTGACAAATGTAGCAGAACTAACATTTAGTTGAATCAGACTATGAAAGAATCCATCACAAATAATACCAGCACCAAAATTACCACCAAAGACAGTTTCAGTTACTGTAACAGTGACTGCTGTACTAATATAAGCAAATGAACTATTAATGGACAATGTCCCATAATGGTGATATTTATCAAGGCCATTTCCATAAAAGGTACAACTGCTAACAATTATAGATGGTGCAAATACATGGACCGCTTCACCATTATATGAAAATGTAGAGTTAACAAGTAAGATCATATCTTGACCTACCAGTGTGAGAGCAGGAGATGTTACAGAATACTGAAACGTGCAATTGATTACCCCAGTATTCGAAAAGTTAACAATTTTAATACCATTACACTTATCCCAAGTGACACCTTGTATTACAATATTGATGATATTCTCACCCACTAAACCACCTTGATGATTACACTGAACAGTGTGATCATTACCTGTTATTGTAACATTTGATATGTTCATAAACTTTGTAACATGTTGTAACGATATATCAGACAATAGCTTAATCTCAGTATCATTCTTTATGTTCTCAAGAGCAAGAGAAAGATTAGAGCAATGACATCCTTGATCACCAGTACAACATTTTAATGAATTAAAACCTCTCTGATCAATGATTACAACCCTCTGGCTTACAAATGCTTGGGTTGAGTGGTATGTGAGCACTAGCATCAGGATAATGACAAAGATCATCTTGAAACACATTCTAAATAAAAACATTATAACCAAAGTTATCACAACACATGATAGTGTGTTGTGTGGCCCAAGAAGCCGGCACACAATACCATGAGTATACTGACAGGAAGAAAGAAAACATGATTTTCATGCATTCGTAGCTCTGTGCTGTCTTTACAAAATGAACCAATTTTGCTGTGGACACGCCCACCAATTTCAGTACTCCACATTACAAATTTCAGCAAAATCGCTTCAAGCATTTCCCGAGATTGTGACTTCAAAAATTGGCATTTTTTTTCCTTCCTCTTTTCACACGAAATTTGACAAACAGAAGGGGAGTATAAAGGTGAATCTTGGTTCCAAGTTTGGCTTAAATATGATAAACAGTGGAGGAGTTATTAGCGATTATTCACGAAAAATAACTCCAATATTTTGTCACACCTACAGGGTAAACCACTTATGGGAAGAAGCTGAAAATCGGTGGGTGAATAGGTTAACTATTGAACCTCAAACCTTTTTGTGGTTTGAAAGAAATCGAACTAAAAACCACGTAGATACAATGAAAAGACCAACAGTGTGTAACAATTATGCAATCGAGATTAGCTAATAAAAACGACTACTTGCCACGCCTACCAGAAAAACCACTTGGAGTAATGTTTGAAAATCGCTGTACAGATAGAATAATCATCTTAGAAAGGCTCTTCAATGGTGTAGAAGAATCAGACTTAAAGCCACGGAGTTATAACACGAAATCCAATTTGGTGTAGCAAGTTTTGTTTTATTTTAAATTTATATAATTAAAGATTATTTTTTAAATCCCGGGGTATCCAGCACCCCCTGCCACCACCCCTAGCACTGTAGCAAGTGCAAGTTCAAGATACTCTACTAGAGCATAGAGATCAGCTACAAACAAATTACCCTGTAAAAATATGTGCTGAAAACAAATCACCATTTAGAGAGTTCAGCTAGAAAAAAGTCACCCTTCAACTACAAACAATGAGAGTTTCAGCTACAGTTCAGTTATGTAAGAAGTCACCTTATTACTTATGTGATAATCATTCAATTTATTCAGTGTAAAATATGCATATATTAATCAGATAAATGCTATACACACAATTGCTTCTTTTGTTCCATAAACCCTGCAGTAAAGAAAGAAAGAAAAAAAACAAGAAAAAAAAACAAGTTAAAAGGAAGCACCAAAGCCAGTTTATGGCTGGCTTTGTGGCTTGCAATACAAGAAGTGATATCTAAACCAAAACAGCCAAGCTGTAAAAGAAAGTGTGGCCCCCAAAAAGGCCAGGGTGAAAAAAGATGTGAAATCAAAGGTGTTGGCTGTGATGGTAGGTTAATGACAAAAATTTTAATAACAACAATTCAGGTGAATTTGGTGCCAAATCCTAGTGAAACTTGGAGGAGGCAACACACTGAATTGTCCTTATTAAAAGTTTAGCCATTAACCTAACATCACAGCCATTTCTTGGCCAACACCTTTGATTTCACATCTTTTTTCACCCTGCTGGCCTTTTTGGGGGCTGCACTCTGTTTTTACAGCTTGGCTGTTTTGGTTTAGATAATAATATATGCAGTACGTATAGCCTAAAATTTGACTATTTTCCAACTGAATATGAGTATTCTTAACTTTTAATACCAAAGTCCATATTACTATAGGCTGTGTTTTTATGTGGCAGCAAGCACATTTTGCGATCTATGTTTGTGGATGATTAATACTCTTGTAATGTATTGCCATCATGTCTGTGATTATTGGTAGACAGCCTACACAAAAATATCATGAGTCACATTGCATATATTATAAACAAGAGCAAGAATATGAAGGAAAAAAATGGAATTTTATGGTTACAGAGATTTTGTGTATTTAAAACTTATTGAGGATCCAATTAAGTGATAAAACAAGAGATATATGAGTGGTGGTACATAACATAGCTTTGTGCTACATTGGCATGTCAGAACAATTTTCTTCAATGCCAAAGTTGGTATTTGCCCACAGAATTGTGTTGCATTCATATCTCTTCTTTCATTAATTTTTATTACTTGGATTTGTACTTTATTCAGGGGGGTAGGGAAGGGGGATTCCAAGGGGTTCAAGAACCCCTCTGTAAAATTTAGACTTTTGAGTTTACAGTAGGACTCTACCTAATACGGCAGACAAAATGAGTGAGTGATAGTGTCTGGAACAGCACAACAATTGATAGAACATCGATATACTCTAATAGAGCAGTCAAGTATATACTCTAATAGAGTAGTCACGTATTCTCTAATAAAACATACATGTAAATATCCATATATGTTAAGGTACTTCACTAGTGAAGTTTTTCAGACATTCTAACATTAAATGTGACCAAATTTGACAAAACCAGGCTTCCACACACATTCAATTCTTTGACTTTAACCAATCATAACTTGACTACTAAGTAAGTAATTGTCTAAAATCTTGACACAATTTTTCCTTAGCATTGTGAAATGACAGGTTACTAATAGCATACTCCTACATTGAGTTATGGTTCTTCAAAGTCATAAAACTGGATGTGTGTGGAAGCCTGGTTATGTCTAATACGGTCACAAATGCAAAAACTGAGCACGACCTTATGGTGTACAGTGTTTGAAGATATAGAACTCCAGTAATTTATGTCTTGGGCATGCAAAATGTATCCATGCTAGCTACATTTTGATTGTAAGTCATTCCATTTGTATCAGTGAATTCATGGTTCCTATAACAATGGGATAACTATCACTTACAGATGTCTATATGTGTCTCTATGTGTTATGCCACATGGTAGCTGTTAAGCTTCATCCCAGGGGCACTTATATGCATTAAACTTAATGTACTGTTTCATAAAATATAGCAATTTGCTGAGTTTTGATTTATTAAATATTGAAAGTCTCTCAGCGGCTGGGGGCTGTGCCACCAGATCCCTGCTTCTAGTAACTCAATACTGTTGTTGGAACTCCCCTTCAAAAAATCCTGGCTATGCCTCTGTTAATTAAAACTATAGTTTATATATAGTATCTATGATATACACGTGTGACTGTCTTTTTCAACGTGCTACCAATAACAGCTGTGGTTGATCTGATAGACCACAATCAGTATGGCTAGATTACTATGGGGCATACCAATGTGTTTTATGATTATTTGTGCAGTTAGATCGCAACGTTGCATCGTCAATTCTATCGTGTAGCTACAGGTATGACATCTACTAAGTGTCTACTAGTATTACAAGTGCAAGGGCTTTAAATAATTTTGTGACATCCAAAGTTGATATCGATCTGTTGCATGAAGAAGATGACCGGCATGATTGAAGATAAAAGGAAAGAAGGCACATATTCATTGGAACCCCAAAAGGCACATTCCACTGATGAATTAGTTGTTGTGGCATACTATTGGTGGCCATACAATGTATTGTTTAGCCTCTAGCTGTGGTCAGGCAGGCTGGCAGATTAAAGATTGGATTCTGGAGTTCTTTTTTTAATTTGGTATGTTCTTACTCCTCGTTTTGAAAGCACATCTAGACAAAACAGCCAAACTGTGAAAAAAGGTATGGCTACCACAGTAGTACAATGCCTCAGTGGCTTTGTGTGTTGTCTATCATGTGAAAATTACGAAGGAAAATCTCTGATTTTTGCACCACGTTTCCAACCATCAAAGTAAAACAAGGTTGATTGCAGGCACACTTCACGTGTTTCTTTGCCTGCCAGTGATTAGGTGGAGGGTGCAGACTTCATATCTGATTCTTTTCAAGCTGCTTATTTTCAAGTATTATGCTCAAATTTATTCTACTACAGTTCTACCAAGAGTTTCTAACATAAAGTTACTAGCATTGGTACCTTCCCTATGTGCAGGACCATCTCCACATGTTTTAATGTCGGTAACAGAGACCAAGCATTTAAACACCGGCACTGTTCATGTAGATATGTAGCATGCATAATGATGTTACTTTTATAGAACTTATGCCATCCTGAAATTAAATGCTGCAAAACACCAAAGTTGTTTGTTTGTGGTTTTGACAGGAATGTAGCTCGATTATTCAGTGAGTCTTCCCTACTAGTACCTTCAACGTGCTGTAAAGAACAAACAAAAGCATTGGTACCTGCTGTACATGCAGGACAACTAATGTGACATAATAATACATTGGGAACCAAGCATAAATATCAGTGTCCTACATTGCAGAAATGAACTTGTGCATAATTTAAAGCCAACACAATTTGCAATTGCATGGCAAGCAAAGGTTCAGAACTTGTCCTATGCTATGCACTTTAAGTTTTAATGTTGTAGTTAATACCTCTTGCCATACAAAACCCCATGCAGGTATTTAAACATCATCACTAATTTTAAATGTCCTATATGACCTTTAATGATCAGATCTAGAGTGAAAAGATGTAAGCAGGATTAGTGAAATAGTTGAGTAATTGCACACACAGTTCCTCAGTGTATCTGCTTGGATGCCATTAATATCATTTTTCAGATACACAGTAGTACCTGCCCAATCATACAAGTTGCTTATTTTCTATAGCAGTATGTAGGCAAATATGTGGAAATTTGGCTGCCCTACCACAAAAGTACTACTATAAGAGTCCCTGTGATGTAAGACAGTCTATGTGCCAGTGCTGAAAAAACTGTAAGCATAAGAGTTGGTGGATAAAAAATTGTGTGGAACAGATAGAACGAAAAGGTACATCAAAAAGGTCCCAAAAGTGAAAAAAAAAGCTATGACCTAGGCAGGGATTTAACCCAGGTTGGCTATAATCACTTGGGGTTAAGGGAGGTGCGCAAATCACCACAGTTGTTTTGTCTGTGGTTTAGACAGGAATGTAGCTCAACTTTTCAGTAATCCTTCAGTGCCTTCTTCGCCCTATAAAGAACAAACAAAAACACGTATTGATTTACCACAACAACACTCGAGTTGCCAGATGATGAGTGTTTAATTTTGCTAAAATTATCTGCATCGAAATGTGCTTTACAAGATACTATGAGCTAAACATTGAGTTTTAAAAAGGTGTGCACAAAAGGGTACTGTTTATAACTGTGCCAACATGTGACTTCGAACCCACCACCTCCAACACCCTGGTCAGGATTTCTACCACTTGAACAATTTATGCTGTGGTTTTCAAAGGAAGGTTGCTCAAGATTTCTCTACACCTTGGCTTTCTACGCAGTGCAGAGAAAGAACAGAAGTACACGTGAACTCGTGATACTAAACTTGAAGTAGCTGGAGGATGAATGTTTCATTATCAGCACTGATTGCATTGATTCTTGCTGAGTTTGGTGAGCAAGCAGCGTGATGGATGGACAGATTTTTAGCTTTATATATAGACTAGCATTGGTACCTGCCCTACGTGCAGGACCATCTCCATATTAAACACCAGCACTGTTCATGTAGCTATGTAGTGTACATGGTGATGTCACCTTTTTAAAGAGCATAAGGAAACCTTATGCCATCCTGCTGATGCAAAACACCAAAGTTGTTTGTTTGTGGTTTTGACAGGAATGTAGTTCAATTATTTAGTGAGTCTTCCCTACCAGTGACTTCAACATGCTGTAAAGAACAAACAAAAGCATTGGTACCTACTTTACATGCAGAACAACTAATGCGACAATAATAAATATTTGGGAACCAAGTGTAAATATTAGTGCCCTATATTTGCTGTGTAGCATGCATGTTGATAATGCTTTACATGATCCTTATGCCATTTTCAAGTACATATAGTGAAATAATGAGCATGTAGGGCTAATTAGCTAGACTGCATGCGAGCTAAGGCAATTATTGTATACAGTGCAGCTTCATGATGTTTACCTTACTGTCAACAAAGAGAAATGAACTTGGGCATAATTATAAAGCCAACACAATTTGCAATTATAGTTACTGCATGGTAAGCAAAGGTTTGGAACTTGTCCTATGCTATGCACTTTCGGTTTTAATGTTGTAGTGACACATATACCTCTTGCCATACAAAAAAACCAGTTTTAAAACACCTTGCCAGGTCACACGCAATACCTCTGTGTAAACTACGGTGTTTAATAATGTTTTTTCAGATGCATAGTAGTATCTGTACAATCATGCAAGCTGCTTATTTACTACAGCAGTAATGAGGTAAATCTGAGCAAACAGTTTTGCATGTCAGTGTACACCTATGTGAAAGATGTAGATATTCTGGATACTGCAGCTGTAAGTGTAAAAGAAGCTTTTGTTTACTCTAATACAACACACTGGACCAACAGATAGATGGACAAATATGTTGGAAATTTGCCTGCCCTACCCCAAAAGTGCTATAAAAGTCTCTATGATGTAGTTAAGTGTCAGTGCTGCATAAGAGTTTGTAGATGGACACTTGCATGGAACAGATAGAACAAAAAAGTGCATCAAAAAGGTCCCAAAAGTGAAAAAAGCTATGACCTAGGTGGGGATTGAACCTAGGTTGGTTATAATAACTTGGGGTTAAGGTAGGTGTGTAAATCACCACAGTTGTTTATCTGTGGTTTGGACAGGAATGTAGCTCAACTTTTCAGTGATCCTTCCCTACACCAGTGCCTTTATCGCTGTATAAGAGCAAACGAAAGCACATATTGATTTGTTACAACAATACTTGAGTTGCCAGATAATGGGCGTTTAATTTTGCTAAAGTCCCACGTCGATATGTGCTGTGCTTTGCATGCCAAGATACAATGAGCTAAAAGATGTGTTTTAAAAAGGTGTGCACAAAAAGGTACTGAACAGAAAGAACAATCTGTCAACACGTGGATTTGAACCCATGACCTCTTATCGCTAGTCAGGTGTTCTAACATGTACTGTGGTATTCACAGGAATGGTGCTCAAGTTTTCTCTATATCTTGGCCTTCTACGCACTGTAGAGTACGAATGGAAGCATGCGTAAACTCGTGATAACAATCGTAAAGTAGCCGGATGATGGGTGCTTCATTATCATCACAGATTGTGCCGATTCATGCCACGTTTGGTGAGTAAGCGGTGTGACGGATGGACAAACAGCTTTTCAGCTTTATATATAGAGATAAGTACTAGCATTGGTACCTGCCCTACTTGCAAGACCATCTCAACATTCAACATGTTAATGCTGGGAACAGGGACCAAGCATTAAGCATCATGTAGCTATGTAGTGTGCATGGTGATGTTACTTTTATAAAAAGTGTGAGGTTTCCTTGCTGAAATTAATTACGCAAAACACCAAAGTTGTTTGTGTGTGGTTCTGAAAGGAATGTAGTTCAGTCAAGGCAATTGTACATATAGTACACATGGTATAGTTATGTTTACCTTTCTGTCAATAAAGAGAAATTACCTTGTACACAATTTAAAACCAACACAACTTTGCAATTATAGTTACTGCATGGCAAGCAAAGGTTCGGAACTTGTTCTATGCTATGCACTTTCAGTTTTAATGTTGTAGTGACATATATACCTCTTGCCATACAAAAACCCAGTTTTAAAAATAACTGATCATTATTGTGATCATTATTGTGCCAGGTCACACACAGTTCCTCATTGTAAACTACAGTATCTGCATGGTTCCAGTAATATCATTTTCAGATGCACAGCAGTACCTACCCAATCATGCAAGTTGCTAATATTTACTACAGCAGCAATGAGATAAATTTGAACAAAGCCTCATACAGTTTTGCATGTCAGTGCACACCTATGTGCTTAAAACATAGATGTAGATATTCTAAAGAAGCTTTTACTTACTGTAATACAACACACTGGACCAACAAACAGATGCTGTAAAAATATGTTGGCAATTCGCCTACTCTCCAGGTTACCACAAAAGTGCTCAGTATAAAAGTCCCTGTGATGTAAGGCAGTTATGTGCCAAGGCCGAAAAACTGAGTTTGCAGGTGAAGACTTGCATGGAACAGATAGAACAAAAAGGTACATAAAAAGGTCCCAAAAATGAAAAAAATAGTTATGACTTAGGAGGTGGGGCCAAGTTGGTTACAATAACTTAGGGTTAAGGAGGTGCACAAATCACCACAAGTGTTTGTCTGTGGTTTTTGACAGGAATGTAGCTCAACTTTTCAGTGATCCTACCCTACACCAGTGCCTTCATCGCCCTATAAAAGACAAACAAAAGCATGTATTGATTTGCTACAACAACGCTGGAGTTGCCAGATGATGGGTGTTTAATTTTGCCAAAATCCCACGTCGATACGTGCTTTGCATGCCAAGATACTATGAGCTAAAGGTGAGTTTTTAATAGGTGTGCACAAAAAAGTACTGTTTAGAAAGAAGAAAAAACATTGCCAATTGATGGATTTAAACCCACAACCTCTTACACGCAAGCGTTCTACCACTTAAACAGTTTGTGCTGTGGTTTACAAAGTTGCTCAAGCTTTCTCTACACCTTGACATTCTATGCGCTATAGAGAATGAACGGAAGCATACGTGTCGGGATGACAATCTTAGATTAGCCGGATGATGAGTGCTTGATTATCAGCACTGATTGTGACGATTTGCGCTGAGTTTGGTGAGTAAGCGGTGTGATGGACGGGCAGACAGACAGATTTCAGTTATATATATATAGATTATGTTCTACCAATAAAATTATGAAGAGTTACAATGTATTTCAAATTATTTAGAAATTCATAATAAATACTGATGCAGAAATCAAAAATAGATCCAGGCGGTGGATGGGAAACAAGGAATTGGACCTTTAGGTGGATATTTCCACAAGCTCTACCATGCATAGGCTAATAATATGATAGTGACTACTGTATTTACTTGGTTAAACACCACAACATTTAGTTTAAAAATTGATGCAGCAACTATTCAAGCTCAACCACTACTCATTGCTCAAAAATGATGTTTTAAGAATTGTCTTTAAAGCTGATTGTGGAACTACACAAGTGTGGCTACTATTGAAGGCGTGGCATTTAACCAAGGAAATACAATATCATACAATACAGTAGTACTGTATATTAGGGATCATGAAGGTTAGCACCTTTTCACAAAAAATGTTGACCAGAGATCAATTTCACAATAGCTTCAAGGCACCTTGACAGTATTGGTTAGGTAGAATTAAGCCCAAAAGTGTCTCCAGATCGGCCAAAAACACTTCAGATAGGTTGCTGTGAAATTTTTAAAAAAATTATCCAGGGAATTTTCTGCTGCCTGACTGACTGACTAACTAACATCTTCAGATAAACATAACTCCACGATGTGTTCATTGTACGTACTGTGGTATGTCAAAAGACACCTGTCAGGCAGAATTGTCCATTTTTCCATGGTGATTGGATTGATTAGAGAGGCACTTCTCCAACTGTTCTTCATTTGTAACAGGCTTATTGATTAGAGATATACACGCCTGCTGCAAAAGCCCTTCCAGCGTGGACGCTATACATTTGAATGTTAAATACTTTGCAATGTATTTGAGCCCACTTCCACACTGCCAGTTGATACACTTGTGACCGGGATCAAGAAGTTTGATTATGCCTTGATTGCTTGATTTCACCATTACAAGGGCCTTGATTCTTGATCATCAACCTAGTAAATTCTAAAAAGTGAGCTTCCACTTTAGCGGACATCTTGATTGCATAATTCACAATAAAATAGCTCTTGATTGAATCTTGAACCCATGTTTCAAAAGACAGTGACTACCCCTTTTTTGATCATGATGATTGATTGATTTATATGTCTTATGGTTCTTGAAAGACAAATGTACAGGAAGTAATGGGTCTAGATGCAAGGGTCCCAAGGAGCTTTAAAGCAGCTGGAGCCCTGGCAAGGTAACTAACTACACACACATGAACACACAAAAAGAAACAACACACACTTACATCAATTATTAATTGATTAGTTTAACAGATCTTTCAGATCCCACAGTTCTGAGGAGTGAACATTGAAAATTTTGTATGAGCAGGATATTCCAATTCTGGCAGCTTGATCAAGCAATGGTTTAATAGCTCTGGATGGTAACTCGCATGCATGAGATATGTTAGACAGTGTTGCAGGTTTAAAGTGCCCTAAGCAACCAATCTCAATAGACAATTCCGTAATAAGGCTTTATAGCATATAGAAATAACCATTGCCCCTAGCAACCTGAATTTCCCATTGTTTTTAGGTGATAATGTCTAAAGTAACTTCTCCAAATTTTGAAAGGATAGCATATATGTCATAAGATGTGACATTTTGAAATTTGTGGATTTCCCATATATATCTATGTGAGAGGGCTACAGTTGCCTTCTGGGCAATCAAATAAATGAGGTATTTCAACATATGCAAAAACCAAGAGTTCAAAAGTACATATATCTCAATTTTACAAAATTTGTAGGTGTGAATGTCAACAATAATCTCTCCAAGTTTTAAATGGATAGTGCATATAGGTCACAGGATATGACATTCTTTGAATCCCATGATTTGTGTGATTACCGAGAAGGGGCGACTGTTGCCCCTATCACTGACAATGTATATGAAAATTGCAACTTCAAAATGTCATACCGTATAGTAAAAAACTTTGACGGTAAAAAACTTTGGCGAACTTGGCGAATAAGGTTCGATTCGCCAAAGTTTTTTACCGCCATTTTTTTTTTCTTTTCAGTTATCACATGATCAAAATCGAGTGGCCACGTTGATGGATTGTGATGAAGTCTATCCTTCAATATTTCAAACCGCTACCAAAAGAGAAGACAGAAGATATTGCTCTACCTGCTCCACATGGACCGTTAAGCAGCAAAGTTCCACCGGGAGCAATCGAAGCGGCCAATGAAAGGGTATCGTCTAAGCTACAACCTCCGCTGTCAACGAAATCCTCCAGTGATGCTGATTCCAGCAGGGGTAACTACATAAAAGTGAGTGATGCCCAAAGATTTGCTATCGCAAAGCGAGCGGCACAGTTTGGAACAACCGCTTCGATGAGATATTTTGCCAGCAAATACCCTGATCAATTTGCGTCTTTGAAAGAACCTACTGTTAGGAGGTGGAAGAATAAATATAAGGCAGACTTGGCAAATAATGAATCTGTTTGCACTGTGAATGACGATTCTGAACAGGAAGAATCACGAGAACTGTAACGAAAATTTTGGTCCGGGGCAAAAATCGGTCCGGCCGGACCATTTTCAGTCGACCAAATTTAGTCCGCCCAGACCATTTTTAGCATCCGAAATTGGTCCGACCTGACCAAAATTGGTCCGGCCCAAACCTAGTTGGCCACATGTACTTCTGGCCACTCAGACCAATATTGGTCGACCAAAATTGTTCCGGGTGGACCACTAACGCATGCAGCCAATGATGCATAGCTATAAGTTGTTTGTGACGGAACACTGCAGCCAACTTAGCTATAGCTATTCTCATTTATCAATCTTGAACGCGAATAATGAGCATTGCAGGCATTATCACTGCATGGATTTGTGCTTAAAAGGTTATCCAACAAGGGCACGGATCATTGCATGCATGGGATTAGCTAGCTGCATTGGAGGTGCTTAAGATCGAGATACTCTAATAGAGCAGTCACCTATAACATTCATCACCAGGCACTGATCCAGAAATAAATAAAGGTGGGTGGCTACCCAGCCTAGCCCAGATTTTAAGTTGAGAGTCCTGAATGTCTTATTATTTACATCAGGGAAGAGCAGACACTGTTATTGTCTGGCTTGTACAGTGAAGCGCATGCACAGTAGCATGTGCACTGTGCTCTTATGCACATATAATGTCTGATCATGAGTTAACACTAATGGTTAGAACAATACATCATTCTGTAACACCTGCATGTGTACATACTACACATTCCTCTCTTGTATGTGATATGTAGGAGTCACTAGGAGATGATAGCTTAGGTTTGCTCCATTAAATAGCTTAATGTGAACTATATCATCTCCTACTGATCACATGTTCCTAATGGTATAAACATTTCCTTAAAAGTTATAGCTATAATATTCCCTGTATGCTTTTCACTACTTAACCAACTTTAAAATTTTACTAATTTTCACCTGTGCACATATACCAGTAGGAGATGCAGACACTGATCCAGAAATAAACCAAGGTAGGTGGCTGGCCCAGATTTTAAGATGAGAGTATTGAATGTCTTGGTAGTTACATCAGGGAGGAAGGACTGACAATATTATCATCTATAGCTAGTATAGTGCAGCACATAGTTAGTAGCATGCCCTTGTGAACATAATAAGGCCTGGCAAACTTGATTAATTGTTTCTCATCCCCACCCACATCCCTACCCCACTGCCTCTAATTTCATTATTGCTGTTATCAATCACGTGCACACGTATTTTGATGTTAGGAAGGCTGGTTATCATTTTACAGCACAGCAAATGTCACTTGCACCTCAGAAAAGGTGGTAGCTAATACGTAAGTAATAGTTCTTAAAAGGTTTTAGTTATATACTAGACAGCTTGATTTGGAGCATTTTCTTTACTAATGAATAATGAAAAATGACCTCCCACCCACATGGAAATCTGAACTGATTTTTGTGGATGAGAAACTAGTAATCAAGTTTGCCTGGCCTAATTTAATGTATGGTTAAGACAAAGTGTAATACATCTGTAACTCCTGTGCACATACTGCACATTCCTCTGTCATATGCGATATGTAGGAGATGATAGTTTAGATTTACTCCATTGAATAACTAAATGTGAACTATCATCTCCTACTAATGACATGCCCCACAAGAAGAAACATCACCTTAAAGGTTACAGCTATAATATTCTCAGTATGTTTTTCACTACTTAGCCAACTTAAAAGTTTGGGGCAGTCGCATTATTCCACATCTTAGGGTGAATTACTGTAAGGTTATAGCCAGCTAGCATTGGAATCTGATGCAATGCAGGGATTTAGTTTATATTGATTATAACGAAAGAGTGTTCATGATCAGTAATATTTGGCATTATTCAATAATGCAAATCTGAGTGGCTGCAAGGCCATGCATGGTGGGTGGCTAGCCACCCCATCCACCCCCTCTGGATCAGTCCCTGAGATGATATGTGTAGCTGTTTATGACAATGTGCGCATGGGTCAGAATTAACAAATTAAATTCTGAGCTATTTGCAGAAGTTGAAGATAAGACATGTTTTAATGACTGATAGATTTTATATATTGTCCACCATCAGTGATTTCCGCCATGTTGCTATAGTTGTTTGTCATAATCAATACTAACAGGCTGGATGAAAGATTCAATCAAACACTGCAGAGCCGATGATGCTTGTGAAGTTTATTGAGCATATAAAAACATACTTGGGAAGAATGATGTGATTATGATGTGATTTGGGTTGAGGCTTAGAAGCCTGTACACCCACCCACCCAACCACATACATATACATACATAAATTAGATGCAATAAACAAAAATTAGCTATGAATATATAGTCATAAAAGAATATCTTGATACCTGTGTTTTTGCATGCAACATTGCACACCATGAGTCCATGCAGTATTGACCATGCATTTGAGTTGATGTATGCGGGAAGAAAACCTCTACTTCCCACTCGGACAGCTAGCTATTGACATGGAGAAGAAGAATGCAGGACTTTTATCATCTCACACTGCTTTAAATTAAAACAGCATTAATTTTGCGACTGTGTGGTGTGTGTTCATCGCTGCATATATAGCTACGACATATAGCTAGAATAGTTTCTGTACTACTGTAATATGCATTTTCCGTAGCTAAATCAAGTCGGGAATCGAAACTACGCTACTCATTATATAGTTTCCAGGCTAAGTCGGCTGCAGTGATCCGTCACAAAAAAAACTTAGCATGGACCGACCTGTAACACTGATAGTACACACAGACTTATGCATGCACTACACATGATCTCCTGTAATTGACACATATAGGTAATGACTGTGGTTGTAAGGTTTCATGTACTTGTAATGGGAGATTAATAGTGAGATGTAACACGAGTGGTAGTGTTTCCTAGAGTAGCCATTTCACAGACCTGTCCACATGCACAATGCCGGGTACACCCGCGGACTAACCAAAACTATAGTTGGTCCAAGTGGTCTAGGGTCCAGTGCATGTGGCCAACCTAGTTTGGACCGGACCAATTTTAGTCAGGCCGGACCAATTTTGGATGCCAAAAATGGCCCGGCTGGACTAAACTTGGTCAACCAAATTTGGTCCGGCCGGACCAGTTTTGGTTTCCAAAATCGGTCCGGCTGGACCGAATTTACCCGGACCAATATTTCCGTGACAGAACTCTGTCTGAAAAAGACTGGACGACCACTCAAGCTGGGTGAAGAAATCGATAAACAGGTCAGGGAGTATGTTGGGGTTCTAAGAGCTAAGGGCCTTGTTATCAACACTGCTGTTGTTATAGCTAGTGCTGAGGGTAGACTCATGCACAAAGATGCCAACTTATTACAACAAATCGCTTTGACAGAAGGATGGGCAAAGTATCTGTTACGGCGAATGGGGTTTGTGAGGAGGAAGGCTACAACAAAAGCTAAAATCTCTGTTGAGGACTTTGAAGAAATCAAGAGAGACTACGTTTTAGACATGAAGGTAGTGGTATCAATGGATGAAATTCCTAAGGAGCTTATAATTAATTTTGATCAAACTGGAATACATTATGTTCCAGTTTCAGATTGGACGATGGCTGAAGAAGGGGCAAAACGGGTTGAATTGGTAGGCAAAGACGACAAAAGACAGCTAACTGCTGTTTTTGCAGGTTCCATGAGTGGAGAGTTTTTGCCACCTCAATTAGTTTATCAAGGGAAAACAACATGTTGCCTTCCACATTATGACTTTCCGTCGGATTGGCACATAACATTTTCTGCTAATCATTGGTCAAATGAGGACACGATGAAAGAGTACATTACCTACATTATTCTACCATACATCCATAAGAAGAGGGAAGAATTAAAGTTTGCTAGTGATTATCCAGCATTGCTTACCTTTGATAATTTCAAAGCCCAGTGTACTCATGCAATCCTCACTCTCCTCGATCAAAATAACATTAATGTTGTATTGGTTCCAGCAAACTACACCGATAGGTTGCAACCACTAGATTTGAGTGTGAACAAATCAGTGAAATCTCACTTACGAAACGAGCTTCAGACCTGGTATGCCAAGAAAGTATGTACACAGTTGCAAGGAGAGTCGAAACACAAACCTGTTGATTTAAAACTTAGCACAGTCAAGCCATTGGGAGCTGGGTGGATGAAATCTTGCTATGACTACATTAAAAGCAAACCTGACATCATTATAAATGGCTTCAGGGAAGCTGGAATTCTACTTTAACTCAACCAGTATTTGATTTTAATGATAATTTTATTAATGCAATAAATTATTTAATGAATCATAACATACACTATAGCAAAGCATGAGAAGTAGTGGGGTATATATCCACATTATTTAATTGCATGCTGTGAAAATGGAGTCATTTGTTTTGCAGCAAAACAGCGGACTAGGTGCATTCTCATTGCCGACTGTTTATACTTTTGCTTGCTTGGGTGTAATCCAAAAGCCAAAGCTGTAGCATTAGCAATAGAGAACAGCCCACAATCCATCCCTCCTTTCTGCTTTTGACAACGTCGCATTGTTATGGTGAACTTTGGAAAATTTGCTGTAGCAAAGAGTTTGTGAATTATTCCAGTTGTTTCTTGATCACAGTGATTGAACAACGTATCAAAAACCTTCACTTCACCTAACTTGCAGTTTATAGTCGAAGCTGTAACCCAGTGATGCCTTGCTTGACAGTGAACAATTTGGATGCAGTTAGTGAGGAAACCATTTGGAAAAAGCTGATTTCTTTCTTGAAAAAGTGTAGACTGAAGTCCACTCACTTTTGGATATTGAGCTTTTAGCAACTCCTGTGAAAGATTGATCTCAAGATTAGAGAGTTCTTGGCCCATTATTATGTCTTCTTCACAAAAGTTTTTTGGCTTCTTTTTTGGTGGTGACTGATCAACCTGATCTTGAGTGCTGCATTGAGCAGTTAAATCCACCATTGATACAGACCCATCTATAGATTCCATAGCAACTGGTGGTGCAGTTGACTCAGCACTGGCATTAGCAAGAAAGTCCAAATTAACTAAATCATCCACACAATCTGCAGTTTTTATGCCCAACTTTACATTGATGGTTTCCTGTGTCTTTGCCCATTCCTTTTGGTCATCTATAATGTAGGTTAAAATACAAGGAATTTCTAATCCTCCTTGCTCAAGGTCAGCTGAATAACGTTGGTGCCCATTTACCCTACACTGAATCGTGCCACCACGCCTTATAAAGATTGAGCTCACTTTAGAAATCTTCCTAGGAACGTGTCCCACAGTCGAAAGTACTCCAGAAATATATTTCTTGATGGCAACGGCATGTGTATCGTGACTATTTCCAGGTTCTCGTTCGCATAAAAGTTCATCGTATGCGGTTGGATTCGGCCATATACTTTGGTACTCATGATAACCTCTGCTGCTAGAGTCCACTGAAAAACGAAACAACAATCTTGGCATCGCAGGAGACTACAGCAAACTACACGCTTTCACTAGCACGTGGTTCCGGTTTGACCAAACCAGTTTACGAGAGTCCACGTGCCTTGTTGTATGCCATTACGTAATTTCACAAAAGCCACCCAATCGCCAATGTTTTTTCCGTCAATTTTCAAACTGCGGGCATTCGCCAAACTTTTTTACCGTCAAATTCGCCAAACTTTTTTACCGTCAAAGTTTTTTACTATACGGTATCTCATGACTTACATATGCTATCCTTTTAAAACTTGGAGGGGTGACTTAAGACATTGACACCTACAAATAATTTGAAATTCAGGTTGCTAGGGGCAACAGTTGATTTTTTCATTATTATGAAATTTGTCTATTGTAACAAGCTGGGCATACAGGCCAGTACATTGAAGGTCAAGCAATAATGAGCTGATTTCTACTGTTACCAGCTAACAGGGAGAGATCTAGATGTTTTGTTTTTTAAAGACAATATACAATTTAAGTACAGGGGTGGTACCATGCACTGGGCGGACAGTACAGGAGCCTTGGCAAGACTTACACTATTAAATTACAATACAAAAATAATAATAGCATGCAGAAAAGTTCAGTCAAATGAAATGATGGCATCATTATAGAAACCAATACCAAAATCTGGTCTACTGAGAGATGAAGAGAGGTTAGGTGGAATAGTACTTAAGGCCACTCCAAATAAATTCTCTGTTTCCCGTCCACCGTCCGCATCTGGTTAATGTCAGCTCTAAATTATTCCATTATTTCGTATTCTTCCATTATTCTCCGGTTATTTTGCATACTGACAGATTCAGTAAAAGCTGTCTTGAAAAAGTGTCGGCTCACGTGTCAGCATGCACTGCTATCACGTCGGCACGGACTTCACGTTTGTGCTATTTTGCAAGCCGCTTAAGCATGCTTTTATGCAGCTTTTTGTGGTTTGCCAATTGCCATGCAGGTAAATAATGGCTTGAAAAGCTGCCAATGCTATAATGAAATAATGGAAATGGACCGCCCGCCCGCATGCAAATATGCCTGAGTCCAGGACGGGAAACAGAGAATTTATTTGGAGTGGCCTAACAGACTAACACTTGCATGATAGCCTGGGAGATCAGCATAAAGCTTGCAAAATCTTAAACCGGCGCTGTATGCACCAACACGTTTTTATACAAGATGAAGTTAACTCACGTGTTGTCCACTGCAGAGAATGCCGCAGATTGGCGATTTGATTGAGTCACCCTCATCCTTAATACGTACTTACGGAATACTGAGAAGGCGGGTCGACATCCGTCGTTGCTGAAACACTCTTCTAGCGCAGGCGCTTAGACTCATGTCCAGTTTATATCGAATTTTGAGTCTCGTTATGTGCAGACTTTATGGGCGCGCCCCTACTCACGTGAGTTGAATAACTCATGCTCAACCGTGTTTCTCCGCGTAACAAAACATAACGAATGAAACCTGTCTTATTATTAACTCTTGGAATGACCTTTTGGTGGTTATGGTTTAACCATGGACAGGACGGGTATCTAGATCACAAGATGGTATATATCTGTTTACCACCAGATAGCGCTGAGCTAGCTTGATAGCTTCAGTATGTAAGGTACATAACTGGTTTATGTCACTGGCACAGTATATGTGTACACTAAGCATAGCCTCATGTATGTGTAGGGCTGAGGCAATCATTTTCTGAGTTGTTTAACTCCAATGTAGTGTTAGCAGCAATTCTGTCCCCTAAGGAAGAGTAAATTAAAGTAATGTCCTAAGTAATGCAGTGTCACACTCAATCAGGTCAAGCAGTGGTGGGGAATTGTAATAGTCATTAGACAATTCTGCTTACATGTGCCTCTATGTCGAGGACGACTTAGGTAGAAATAAGTTGAGTATCCACCGCCCAATCAGAAGTATGTGGGATGTGACAATGTGTGTCCACTCTCTACACACGTACAATTAGGCGTACAACTTACACTATTATAACCTAATTAAGTACACTTGATCATTTCTTTGTATTGTACTATACACACTACACATATTCAACTATGGCGATCTAAGAACTACATATCCTAGTATCGCCTTTTAAAAATTTCCTTGATTCACATGATCGTATGTGTACAGGCTTCCTCACTTCAACTGTCAGTATGAATGCCTGACCGTTCCACAAAGTTTACATATCCGGCATGGAAAGCCTCACACCTCCATGGTGCTGTTTAGCATCTGTCTAGTTAATAGTGTGTTTGTTTGTTTGTGTGTGTGTATTCAAGTTTGCGGTGACTGCTATGTTTATGTGGGTCCATGCCAGGGTTGAAACCAGGTCAGGTCATCTGTACTTGTACAATATTTGAGTTTAACTTGGTCGGACCAGATTACATGTAAAATGTATTATTTTGTTGGATGATGTAGAAGTGTATTAGCACGCACCATAGCCTCGTCCCAGCTTTATTTGTGAGCCACATCCACTGATCACGATTATACATGGCGTCATGCCCATTTTGTGTATTGCAATGTGTAGGAATGCTTACACCATGCAATGGCTACCAATTATAATGTGTCATTTGTGAACAAAGTGACCTGCCTAATGTAGCCATACTACAAATGTTGGCTTTGGTATTTGCCATAATATGAGTTGTTGTCTATCTAATGTTTTATTGACTTGTTTCATTACTAAGGAAATATGGAAAGTTAGCACCTTTGTGGTTTCCAGATAATGTATGAACACATTGACCTTATTAAACAGGTGGTATTAGGTTGGTCACATTCAAGTTAGCTGGTGACTTTGTTGCATAAAGTGTCAATAGGTCATAGAGATCATCTTCCAAATTTTACCTACCGACACGTGCACACACACACACACACACGCAAGCACATACACACACACTCACAAGCACACATACAAACAGGTTTTACTCTCGTTTCACTGTTAACAGATTGCTGAGTCTTGTTTGTGGTTGATGGCATTAATGAGACCAATCCTATTACCCTCAGGCTACAAGAAATGACTACAGACAATAAAGTGAGTAAGTAAGTGTTGTCTCAGTTACTTAGTGATGTAGTAGAAATACTTTATTGTGTTAAGAGTGCTATGTTTTTCTCTAGCCCAATAAAAAACAACTGATGCCAGAAATGAAGCTCCCAAGAAAGATAACTGTCATCATGACGAAGACACCGTTGCTGTATCAATTGTACGATCAACAGTTATAGTTGTTACGTGTTATAGTTTGAATGGTTGCAAAATAAAATAATATTTTCTTTTATGATACAAATAAAACTTCATGTGCATGCATTAGGGCTGGGAGATAATTTAGATACCCAAATCACCTATCGTAAATTAGATAATGATTTTCATTATCGAGATAATAGCAAATCTCCGTAATCTAGTGTACATCAACCACAGTCAGATGAAAAACCTTTGGAAAGGTATTGAATTAATAAGGAGCAGGTAAATTTCTGACTTGACAAGAACTTTATGTCAACAAATATGTAAAACTGTGCATGTGCTTATAATATTACATTATTATCTATTATCGCAATACAATGGTTGTCACTTATCGAGATACAGGTTTTACTATTATCGCACAGCCCTACCATGCATGCTTTACACAAATGTTACAAAGTTGCTATATGCTGGGTTGTTTGGATCAGATGTGAAATAATATCCATTGTAGTGTTTGAAAGGTTGGCCTAGACGCAGCGTTGCATTCTCATGATGCCAACCGTGAAGCTTCAGGTTGTAAATAAAGTGACATATTTATACTGTAAGTTGAACTCACTAATGATGACCATGTCAAGTAGGTCCAAAACAAACAGACAGTATCCCTCACTATAGGACAGTAACCCTGGTTGAGGACAGTATTGATTATTCATTAGTTGGTCAAGTGATTAATTGAATATACTGTGATGTTAACCAGGAAGTCTTACTAAAAGACTTTTCATCCCTATTATTTTAAGTGGCGGGACTCGTCAGCTGGTAACCACTTTAAACCTGAAACAAATGAACATACTCAAGAAATAAGCCAGCCTACTCCAACAGTTGGATAGCAACTGGGACTTGACAGACCACCCAATCCTCGAGTCAATCCAGAGACCCCTGGTTGATGTGTTGACCTCCTACATAGAAATAGAACAAAAACTACAATCTTCAACATAATTCCAACCTTCCCCACCAACATCAGGAGTATCACCAGTACAAAAATAGCACCATAACAATATATGGAATTACAGAACTTTTGTCTGTACACATACAACCTACAAGTCAAGTTTACATTACCATAGTAACGTTTAGTTCCTCTCCAAAAGTATTTCCATACCACCTTAGTTTCTTTCCAACATGTTGGAAGGGCCTGTCCAATTATTACTTAACTAAATAGAAAGAAGGCAATATAACACAAGTATTCCCCAATATATTCCTAGGAAAAAATAAGGAAGACTCAAAGTAACTCACTTTAATCTAAATATACGATTCAAATCATACAGTATCTTGCATATGAATACACTAAGAATATGCTTCACACGCACACAGTCCAATAAAACATCACATGCACACACACACCCTCTGCATATCCTCTCCTATTATAGATTATACATCACTCACAGTAACTTTCTAGTTTTACAGCTTTATCATCATCCTGAAATTTTTTGTCAAATACACATACACACATTTCAATACTTACCAATCCCTTGTTGTGATGCTCACTACTCGAGACAATCTCCAAAGTGTCTGAGGCAAAACTTGCTGCCTGGATCAAGCATAGAAACCAGGATTGAGGTTCCCAGTGGTACGGAATTGACAGAATGTGTTGTACCAATGTTTTAATCCTCTTATACCAGATAATAAGAGGTTACCACCTCTTATTTGGTGGTTCATTGTACTCCCTGACTGTAAAAGAGAGAGAGGAACCATTATTGAAATTAAAAAAACAACAACGTATTTCACATAAGCATACTTAACATACTACATAATGACACGACAACAAGGCAATAGATGGTGCTATACAATCTATAATAAGACCCTTACCATACCCCGGATGACACAGATGACCTTTGTTACCACTTGTTAGGAGGTATCCAATGCGCATGCCATCTACAACGTATGATACCCTGGCTGCCAAAAAATTTTCCTGTTACTTTTTTGACTAACATTTGACAGCAAAATAATACTATAGGTGTAAACATTTGGTATTGAATGCCACACATTAGCATTAGCTTTACAAATTAATACATTGGTTACCATTTGGTAGTCAGTGACTTTGTCTAACCATTGATAGGTAATATTGTAAGTAAATATGTCAGGTAACAACACACACTAACATTCGATAGATAAAGCTTCTGGTAACCATTTCATAATTCACTACACACCTCATCTTTAGCTTAACAATAACACTTGTTACCATTTGATAGACAGTAAACTTACTAAAATGTGTCATATAGTAGGTAACAACAGACAATAGCAAATACCACAGGTAAACATTTGATTATTAACATTAGTTCACCACCATACAATCCATGCTGGTCTCCTTCTTTGCTGAGAGAAGAGCAAACAAAGTTTTCAACTACCTTGTATGGTTGGTGAGTTTGCTAGTATGTAGTAATTGCAGTATAACATAGACACTTTAGGACCAACCACCAATAGTGTATTTTGGGCCAGGTTATGAACTAGTATACCTCTACATTATGAAGGTGTACTATTCAATAAAATATTTCTACTAAGTAACTGAGAAAAAACTTACTTTATTGTCTGGTCTCATTAATGTCATCAACCACAAAAACTCCAAGACAAGACTCAGCAATCTGTTAACAGTGAAACCTGCTCAAATATGCATGTACACAGTGTATGTGACTTCGTGTGTGTAGTGTAGTGTAGTGCAGTGTAGTGTAGTGTAGTGCAGTGTAGTGTGTGTTTGTGTGTGTGTATTATGTCAGTAGGTAAAATTTGGAAGATGATCTCTATGGCCTATTGACACTTTATGCAACAAAGTCACCAACCAACTTGAACGTGACCAACCTAATACTACCTGTTTAATAAGGTCAATGTGTTCATACATTATCTGGAAACCACAAAGGTGCTAACTTTCCATATTTCCTTAGAAAAGAAACAAGTCAACATTGATAGGCAACAACATGCTATAACATTAGATAGACAACAACTCATATTATGGCAAACACCAAAACCAACATTTGTAGTACCCGACCTGGTTTCAACCCTTGCCTCAGTGCTCAAAATAACGAAAAAGTTATGCACTGCAGTGATTGCAAATAAAAATAATAAAATAAAAATCCCTACAGTTGCTGACTATTGATCTGCAGTGCTACATACATATTGAGGGATGCAATCAGGTTGGCATACACCAGTGTGTAGATGCCACACTAGGGGTCTAAAAGCATGCTGCCATGACAATTAGATCCTCTGAATTGAATCAAAAAGTGATTTCAGCAGAAAACTGTTAACATTTGGTTGGCAATACTGTTTTTAACGCTACATTTGATGCTAGATGGACTAATATCATTCTGTAAAGGTGATTTTTGCCACGTAAGACATTTCTAAGCTAGTTTTTAAAAGGCGATATTTTTGGCAGCGCGTGTTATTTCGGGGGATTCCTACTTACAGGTTTTTGCAATTGAATTCGGCGACTTTGCAATTGAATTCGTCCCGTTTGCAATTGAGTTCGTCGCTTTTGCAATTGAATTCGTCCCGTTTGCAATTGAATTCGTCGGTTTTGCAATTGAATTCGTCCCGTTTGCAATTGAATTCGTCGCTTTTGCAATCGAATTCGTCGCTTTTGCAGTTAAATTCGTCCGTAACAAGAATGGCAGCTGGAGGAAACACGAAAACATGATGTAGCAGCTGCTACAAGAACTTGTTCAAGTACAACAGTAGTAAACAACTCTTTATAAGGCAATAATTCTTCCTCTACAGCCTATCCAGCAACATTCCAAACTCTACTACGCCATTCGCGATGGGTGTGGTCACTCGCGAGCAAGTTAATTAACTTGTCAGACAGCTATCAACTGCGCGTACTACCAACTTCAATTACTTTCTAGTGTCTCAAGTGTAACTCTCCAAGGCATAAATAGTTCATCTCTTAATGAACGGGTTGGTTTCTTGGAGCCGTTTTGTTTATGACGAATTGTAATGCAAACGGGACGAATTCTATTGCAAAACCGACTAATTCAACTGCAAAACCGACGAATTCAATTGCAAAACTGACGAATTCAATTGCAAACGGGACGAATTCAATTGCAAACGGGACGAATTCAATCGCAAAGGCGACGAATTCAATTGCAAAAACCTGTAAACAGTACTACCATAGATAATATAGTACAGGGATTCGCAACAGTAACGTCACTACGGACAATCCTTGTTACGGGTAGGGACTTTGAGTGGCGATATCTCACCAACTATACTTTATTTCTTCTTGAATTTACCTTGACAGTTTCCTATTTACTATTAAATTAAGTGAGCGTTATCAAATCATGGCAGTTTGCAGCCAGTTTGTCTCAGAGCTTCTCCGCTATGGTTGCTCAGGTGTGGCACCAATAATTTTTGTGGCGTTATTACTAAGGATTGTGACAAGGTATTTTAAGCGTCAACTAAGTCCCCAATGACTGAAGATTTGTATGAAGGTTATATTTTGTGAAGCGAGGCTGATTCTGAGCCCGTAACCAAGACCAATCAAACCTGTAACGAGGATTGTCCGTACATAAAACTATTAGTTCCTACGGAAATGACGTCACTGTTGCGAATCCCTATTGTACTATATTATCTATGGTACTACCGTACTGCTTGATAGTGCAGGACACCATAAACTTCCACATTTACAATAACTGCACTAATCTAACACAATGCATAACTCCCACTTGATATTGCAGAATATGAATGTATAGTAATTAGTTATACTAACAATTAATTGTGAAGCTGTTCAAATGTGTATGCACTCTATTGCATGGCTTTGTACTAAACTTGGTGATTTTACTTAAATAGACATTTCTGCTGCATATTTTATAACAAGCTTTTGTAATGTCATACACAACATTACCTTGACCTTTTGCTACAAAACTGTTTACCGGATTTCTAGAAAATTGCTTCTATCAGGATTTATATTGAAATATTCGTGTTTGCGTGGGTGAATTCAAATAGACATTTAAGGATTCATCATGATGGTATTGCATTTGTACAAAGTATATGAGTAGACTAAAAAATTGTTTACTGGATTTTTGGAAGTTCTAAAATATAGTAAAAGTTATGGACGTTCACATTTAGGCATGTTAAATGGCTTCTCTAAAACTGTTTATTTCTGTTTTCTCAAGGTGTTCCCATACCTGTGTGGTCTTTTACTGCTCTACACAATACTTTACACCTTCAGTAGAGTAAATCACTTTACAATTTTTATCTTAATTGGTGAACAGTACTCTACAATATGAAAATGCCCATACGTGAAATTAGATTTGACGTGCAAAGTAATTAACCTTTTGTTAGGCTCTGGTCTGTGGTATTACATTAACCTGCTATCTGTCCAGGCAGATTTAGTCATACACAACAATTATTTGTTACACAGCACACAAAATAGCATCCCTCAGTGGATTTAAGGTGACACAAATAAGGCCACTCCAAATAAATTCTCTGTTTCCCGTCCACCACCCGCATCTGATTACTGTCACCTCAAAATGTTCCGTATTCTTCCATTATTTTCCAGTTATTCTTGCATTCTGTACAGGCTCAGTAAAGCCATCTTGCAAAAGTGTTAACTCAAGTGTCAGCAGTGCCGCGTTTGTGTTATTTTGCAACTTAAAAGGAAGGTACAAGCTTAAGCGTGCTTTTTATGCAGCTTTTTACAGTTGTGCCAGGCAAATTATGGCTTAAAAGGCTGCCAATTTTACAATGGAATAATGGAAATGGACCGCCCGCCCGCATGCAAATATGCCTGAGCCCAGGACGGGAAACAGAGAATATATTTGGAGTGGCCTAATTAATGAAAAAAGGTACACACTATTCAGCTTTCACATGGTTCTTACATTAAATAATATTATCTACTATTCCCATAACAATATCAGGCATACTAAAGAGCCTATTTTCAACCAAAAGTAAACAGTGAACAAGTTAAAAAGCATGTAAATATAATACGAAGAGCATTAATTAGAAAACTAGCCTAAATGCGATGAACAAGAACTTTCACTACTTCATAGACTTTACGTACTACAAAGAACTCAATACCATTGTCTACAAATAACTTACAGTTAGTTTTCTGTTCTCATTGAAGTAAAAGAACGATCGTTGCCATGGCTACGAATGACGTAATTTACTGCTTGCGCCAAATTGACCACAAATTAGTATCATCTTGTGCAGAAAAATGCGCTGATTTCAATGTGTGAATAACACTTTTGATTCAATCAAGTACCACAGAGTTATGAATATGGAAGTTAATGGTGGCCTGGGGTGCGTAGCTGTGGTTAAAATGGCAAAAAAGTTCATCAAGATTTCGCTCCAGTCGGTGGATTTGCGCTCAACGCCTATAGGAACTGCGGCTTACGATTGGCCAGCTGAAGGCAAGGACGAGCCGGGCAAGGATGATCAGACAACACTTAAAGATTTCGTGGGAGTCATCAAGCCCATGCTTCCTGACGATTTCCCCTTCCATTTCGTCACTAAAGAAGGATACCCCATCACCCAGGAAGAATTGTTGAGCTCGTTAAAGCCAGCTGATTTAGCAGAGGATGGTGTGTTGTATGTAGCAGAGCACATAACGCGGTCACATCCCCCATTGTACGGTGTTATTTTACACCCAGATGGTACTAATATGGGAGTGATCGCTTCCTTCTTGAGTTCTCCACTCAGTAAAGTCCGTGAGGCCATCCAAACCCAAGTAGCGCGCAGTGACATACTCACAGTAGGTGATTCAGAGTACTTGTTCATGTGTGGCAATTTGAAATATCCAGTTAGTCCATCACAAGAAGATAGCTTGACCTTACTTGACGTTGTTGATAATGGTCAGATTTACGTCACTCTTAAATCTGCAGTAGAAACAGTTGGTGGTGCACCAGAAGCATTATCATCTGTGGTAGCCAAGAAGCCATCTGTTACAGAGGCAGTGGCTCAGAAGAAAATTTACTTGAGTTATGTTAGTGGCGAGGCTGGTACTCACGCATCTGCTTTGCAGCTTGCACTAAAGAAGCTCGGCTTTAAAGTCTACACTGATGGTCAATCACAAGACACTAGCGGGGTATTTTCTAGCAGCGAGTCACCTGAACAGGATTATACCAACAAATACCTTCAGAAAGCTGCTGTGTTTGTTCCATAGTTAGCAGTCACTATGGTGAGACCAGTGTGACAAACCTTGAGGTGAAACATGCGGATAGTCTGGGAAAGTTTATTATTCCACTCAACCTCAATCCTCACTGGCCCCCAAACTGTCTAGCTATACAGTTTTCTGGTGTCCAGTATATACAGTGGGAGGTAAAGGGATCTGTGGAGAGGTCGGCTTCTAAAATAGCAGCAGGAATAGCAGAAGTGATGGAACAGAACCAGGAAGCCATGGCTCCTAAACCTGCTAAGGTACAACAAAAGAAACCAAATGTACGCCAATTAGACATGCCTCTTGTGGTCACTATTTGCCATTCAACACAAGCATCATTCCACAGTTATGTCAAAGAATACCTGGAAAAGAACAAATATTCTGTTTGGTCTAGTCTAGAGCTTGAAACTAAGGGAACTGTCAGTACTAACAGTTCTGTCTTCCAAAAGAAAGTTAGGGATTGTAGTGTGGTCGTGTGTATCATATCAAAGGATTTCTGTAGTGATGTAACTTGTGAGCAGTTGGTTTATTTCTCCCAACACCGGAAGAAGATGATACCTGTTTTGTACGAGGTAGTTGAGATGCCATACTGGGTGTCCATTTTGGTGGGAACAGAGGAATTCATTGATGGTCGAGGTGAAACCTTTGATGAAATACTACTCAAACGAGTTAAGCAAGCTCTCAAACCTGACAGCATCAGCACTGGAAAACGAGAAGAGAGGGAGCTGAAACGGTTACAGCAGGAGTTGTTTTCTCAATTGCCTGAAGGGAACTGTGTGTACATTTCAGGAGGTAGTCAATTCTACAGTCCAAACGGTGAAGCAATTTGTAAACTCCTTGGAAAAGAACTTGCAAAACGAGAATCGAATTTTGTTGTGACTGGAGGATATTTTGGTATTGGAGATGTGGTAGCAAAAAGTTTTCAGGGCCAACGCAAGAAGCTTGGCTTACCCCTCAACCTCTTTCATGCTGTAGCTGTGAAGGATTCAGCTGACAAGTCTCGACAGATCAGACAAAGAGCTGATGGTACAATGGAGCCAGTTCCATATGGTGAAACGATCTTTTTAGGTAATTCAGTGCGGCAATGCAATACTGCTACCTCACGTGTCATGAACATTTGCATTCTCATCGAAGGTGGTCCGGGAGCTGCCTATGAAGTACAGCAATTGGCGTGGAATGGAGCAATTGTTATCCCAGTTAAGTGCACAGGTGGAACAGCTGGAGGTAAGTTCAATGCCCCTAGTAGCATATTCCAGCGTCCTCCTGGAGTGAGTGAGTCTGTTTGGTCTGTTCTTGGTGATGAGTCAGCAACAGTAGCTGATATCGTAGACAGTTTGATCCATATTGTGGAAGTGTGCTTCAAGAATGTTGTTAGCATAAAAGAACCGACTAAAAAGAAATAACCTATGGATTTTAGTTTTGCTTTAAAATTGACTGTATTATATTTTCTTTACATATAATTTTATGTTAACATCATATATTATATATATATTTTATTTTTCTCTACTATAGATAATAGTTATAAAAGCAGTGCATTAGTGAAGTGTTGGCAGCTCTGGCTATATAGCAGCTCTGCTTGTGTATGTTACTGATATAGATGCTGCATGCTTTCACACATTGATCAGTTAGCAGTATGTTGGCTTCTGGAACATGAAAAGATGCAGGAGTGTCAACATTTTGTAGTACTTAATTAGCTGCTGACAAACTTTTTGTCATAAAACAGAATAACGTGCTGATTGCTACTAATCCGTAAACTAGTTGTACTGTATAATACTGCAGATCTGTGGCCATGAATTTTCCTTACTTGATGATGAATTCAGTCACTACTAGGTATTTCTTGATGGATTCAGTCACCATCTGATATAACTCCACAAAAAAAGTTAGCATCATCATTCCTGGACATAATTGAAATGTCTGTCTTGATAGATGAATGGTATGAGATAACTAGCAAAATAATGCATGTGTGTCTCGGAGCTAAGGTGGCATGTTTTAAATGTATAGCACAAGGATCTAGTAGGCATATAAGGTTTAGAACATTTTGCTGGGCAAGTGTCTAATTGTCAAGTAAAGTGATGTAGTGTTTTTGTGTCAAGCATTCTCAACCTAAAATCACATTTTAGATAGATTTGTAATTTAAGACAACCAATTAGCTAACATTTAACTACGTAAATTACTCAGAAAGTCTTGAACTGTTTTGAATGAACTGCTATGGAATGTTAGGGGTCTTAAAGCTTTTGTGTATAAAGATTTGTGCTTAAGTATCCCATATGATCTTTCTGTAAGTCAAAAGTGCATTGATAAATTCATTTCCAGCACAATAATTTTCCTAATGTTACAAAAAAGGATTTTAGAATTCTTGTTATTATTTGTTGTGTAGGATTAAAATGTTATTAGGTATTGTTAACAATAATTTGTAAGCTACTACAAAAACTATTTTTGATTTAGTTATTGTTTAACAATTACAACACTTACATTATAACACTGTTATATACTATATATGGCATTTCAGGGAGCAAGAGGAAATGTCAGACTTTAATTGCATCAGTTCACACAATACTTCACTTTACTCTTAATACAGAAATAGAGTGAGGAGATAGTTACATTATGCTTCCTGAGACAATACAAATAGAAGTTTACAGGCAATGCCTCTAAGACAGCTGACGCCTTATCAGCATGTTGAGAGTACCAAATGTTGAGAGTACTTACAGAAAGATCATATGGGATACTTAAGCACAAATCTTTATACACAAAAGCTTTAAGACCCGTAACATTCCACAGCAGTTCATTCAAAACAGTTCAAGACTTTCTGAGTAATTTACGTAGTTAAATGTTAGCTAATTGGTTGTCTTAAATTACAAATCTATCTAAAATGTGATTTTAGGTTGAGAAATGCTTGACACAAAAACACTACATCACTTTACTTGACAATTAGACACTTGCCCAGCAAAATGTTCTAAACCTTATATGCCTACTAGATCCTTGTGCTATACATTTAAAACATGCCACCTTAGCTCCGAGGCACACATGCATTATTTTGCTAGTTATCTCACATGTGTAGTTTCCATCTAATTCATGACAAATTGTGACCCTATTTTGGAAAACCATACATCTGGGAACATTGGCCAATTTTGTTTTTTACAGCTACAATGAAGCACTGAGTGGTTATCTACATTGTGTGAAAATTTTGTGACGATATGTTGAAGCATTCCAAAGATATGGCCAATTTACTGTCTAATACATTACAAACTAACTTTTTATTATCAGTTTATAGAACTGAATAGTGATCAGATGTGACAAATTGATGACAAATCACTTTGTTGACAAAGATCACCATTCTTTCAATTTAAAATTAATGAAAAGAGATTCTTAAGAGTTTAATCATGTGTTCTTTGTGCTTTTTCTCAATTAAATCACTTGTAATATTGTGTAAAGACAGGAAAATGTTTGGTTTTGGGAATGAACAATTCACCTAATTTGTAAGTTAATTGTTGTCCCACGCAATGTGAAACTACTACATGGTCTGATATAATTCAGTATATCTCCTAGACAAAAGAAGCTATGGGTGTAAAATTTCACAGCAAGAAGGCTTAATAGTTGCTTTATCAGAATATGTAAAAAAACTAATTTTAAAAAAATCACTGAAATTTTCAATTTATAGTTCCCACAAATTTTGCATGTGCCTAGATGTATGGTTTTCCAAAATAGGGTCACAATTATAGTTTATATCTCATGTCATTAAATTATAAATGGAGAAAAAATGACTTCGTATAGCAATAAATACCACTCTTACATAAATTTTAGCCTCACATGTATTTAACAGGTTGAGATATCTGAACACAGCTACAGCTAAAGAATCTCCCATGCATGCAGAGCAGAGTATAACAAGGAAAATTAATCTTAACACTGAAGTAATTAGTTATATATCATAGTGCTATTTAGCTGTTAGAGGTACAAACTAATTCTTGCTTGTCATGCATATATAAAACCAAGGGTGGCTCCAGGAATTTTGGTGACAGGTTTCCAAAGTTCTGTTGCATACTTCAAGGGTGTGGTAATCATTTTCACCAAAAAAAATCTGTAAACTTACACTTGCTATTGCTGGCATATAGCAGGGGCAGATCTAGGATTTCAGAAGGGGGTGCTAGCATATGAATGGTTGGTTGGTTGGCTAAGAAAAGCGACAACCAGTTAATACAACTACCTATTATAGCATGCATACAAAGCACACTCGGCATGCGGAGCATGCTCTATTTAGGAGGGTCTGGGGGCATGCCCCCACAGAAATTTTTTTTTTGCAAATTTAATATTAAATTTGGTAATATTTTTGTTTAAGTCTTTAGCATTGTGAGTCACCTAAGTGTATAAATGTGGCCCTATTTCGGAAAACCATACATTTGGGCACATTGGCCAAATTTCTTTTTTATACCTACAATGAAACATTGAGTGGTTATCTACCTTGCGTGAAAATTTTGTGATGATACAATGAAGCATTCCAAAGATATGGCTAATTTACTGTCTAATACATAACAAACTAACTTTTCATTATCAGTTTATAGAATTGTAAAGTGATTAGGTGTGACAAATCACTTTGTTGACAAAGATCTCCATTGTTACAATCTAAATAGATGAAAAGAGATTCTTGAGAGTTTAATCATGTGTTCTTTGTGCTTTTCGTCAATTAAATCACTTGTATTATTGTCTAAGACAAGAAAATGTTTGGTTTTGGGGATGAACAAATCACCCAATTTAAGTAAATAATTATGTGAAGTGTAGCTATATACTTTCTGTCTGTTGGCATAAAGTTATTATTAAATTAAGATAACTTAAACAAGTCACCCTGTAGAGAGTTCAGCTACAAACAAACCACCCTGTAGAGATAACAAATCACCTTGTAGAGATAACAAATCACCTGGTAGAGAGTTCAACTACAAACAAATCACCCTGTAGAGATTAAAAAATCACCTTGTAGAGAGTTTAATTACAAACAATTCACCCTGTTGAGAGTTCAGCTATAAGAAGTCACCTTGCAGGAGTTCAGTTATAAATAAACCATCCTGTAGAGAGTTCGGCTACAAAGAAACCATCCTGTAAGAATTCGGCTAGAAACAAGTCATCCTATAGAGAGATCAGCTAGAAACAAGTCACCCTGTAGAGAGCTCAGCTACAAATAGATCACCTTGACAGATCACCCTGTAGAGAGCTCAGTTACAAATAGATCACCTTGACAGATCACCCTGTAGAGAGTTTGAGTAGAAACAATTCATGCTGTAAAGTAGCAGTAGTCACTTTATAGAGAGTTAAGCTACAAAAAACCATCCTGGAGAGAGTTTAGCCACAAACAGAGAGATCAGCTAGAAAGAAGTCACCCTGTAGTGAGTTCAGCTAGAAACAAATCACCCTGCAGAGTTCAGCTACAAAAAAAATCACCCCGTAGAGAGAGAGATCAGCTAGAAACAAGTCACTTTGTAGAGAATTCAGTTACAAACAAATCACCCTGTAGAGAGTTCAGCTGCAAACAAATCACCGAGAGTTCAACTAGACACAAGTCACCCTGTAGAGAGTTCAGCTACCAACAGATCACCCTGTAGGGAGTTCAGCTAGACACAAGTCACCCTGTAGAGAGTTCAGCTATGAACAAATCACCCTAGAAGGAGTGCAGCTTGAAACAAGTCACCCAGTAAAGCGATCAGGTAGAATAAATCATCTTACAGAGAGTTCAGCTACAAAAAAACCATCCTGCTGAGAGTTCTTGCTAAAAACAAATCACCCTGTACAGAGTTCAGCTACAAACAAGTCACCCACTAGAGAGATCAGCTAGAAACAGGTCACCCTGTAGAGAAATCGGCTAGAAGAAATCACCTTGCAGTGAGTTCAGCTATAAAGAAACCACCCTGCAGAGAGTTCAGCTACAAACAAGTTACCCTACAGAGACATCAGTTACAAGAGATTTCAGCTGCAAACAAATCACCCTGTAGATAGTTCAGCTACAACAAATCACCCTGTAGAGTGTTCAGCTAGATAATTAAAGGTCACTTTATAGAGAGAGCAGCTAGAAGAAGTCACCTTGTAGAGAGTTCAGCTACAAAGAACCCACTCTGTAGAGAGTTCAGTTACAAACAAGTTACCCTATAGAGAGTCAGATCAGCTAGAAACAAGTCACCCTGTAGAGAATTAAGCTACAAACAAATCACCCTGTAGAGATTTCAGCTACAAACAGATCATCCTGTATATAGATAGTTCAGCTGATACAAGTCATCCTGCAGTAGAAAAAGTCACCTTGTAGAGAGATCAGCTACAAAGAAACCATCCAGTAGAGAGTTCAGCTACAGATAAATTGCCCTGAAGAGAATTCAGCTGCAAACAAATCACCCTGTAAAGATTTCAACTACAAACAAATCACCCTATAGAGAGATCAGTTACAAACATATCACCTCCTGTAGAGAGATCAGCTAGAAACAATTCACCCTCTAGAGAGAATCCTGTATAGAGCTCCCCTACAAGCAAATCACCCTGTAGAGAGTTCAGCTACATTTCAAGCCCCTTAGTACAGAGATCAGCTGCGAACAAGTTATCCAGTAGGGAATAATAGACATGTAATAAATATCTAATCCAAAACAGCCAAGCTGTAAAAAAAGAGTGCGCCCTGAGAAAGGCTATGGTGAAAAAAGATGTGAAATCCAAGGTGGCGGCCAAGAAATGGCTGTGATGGTAGGTTAATGGTAAAAATTTTAATAACGACAATTCAGGTGAATTTTGTGCCAAGACCAAGCGGCACCAAATTCACCTGAATTGATGTTATTAAAATTTTTACCATTAACCTACCATCACAGCCATTTCTTGGCCGCCACCTTGGATTTCACATCTTTTTTCACCATAGCCTTTCTCAGGGCCGCACTCTTTTTTTACAGCTTGGCTGTTTTGGATTAGATTTCACTTCTTTTTGTATTTGTATACCCCAAAGCCGGCCTATGGCCGGCTTTAGGGATTTTAACCTGTCATTTTTTCTTTACTACAGGAAGAAGAAAAGATGAAGTAGGGTGATTTCTTTGTAGCTGACCTCTCTGCAAGGTGATCCTTCTAGCTGATCTCTCTACCGGATGACTTGTTTGTAGCTGAACGCTCTACAGGGTGATTTGTTTGTAGCTGAACTCTCTACAAGGTAACTTCTTCTAGCTGATCTTTCTACAGGGTAATTTGTTTGTAGCTGAATTCTCTACAGGGTGATTTGTTTGCAGCTAAACTGCTGAATGTAACTTCTTCTAGCTGAACTCTCTACGGGTGGCTTGTTTCTAGCTGATCTCTCTACAGGATGACTTGTTTCTAGCTGAACTCTCTACAGGATGATTTGCTTCTAGCTGAACTCTCTACAAGGTAACTTCTTCTAGCTGATCTTTCTACAGGCTGATTTGTTGTTAGCTGAATTCTGTACAGGGCAATTTGTTTGCAGCTGAACTCTGTACATGGTAGTTTCTTTGTAGCTGAAATCTTTACAATGTAACTTCTTCTAGCTGAACTCTCTACAGGGTGACTTGTTTCTAGCTGATCTCTCTACAGTGTAACTTGTTTCTAGCTGAACTCTCTACAGGGTGATTTGTTTGTAGCTGAATTCTCTACAAGGTAACTTCTTCTAGCTGATCTTTCTACAGGGTGATTTGTTTGTAGCTGAATTTTCTACAGGGCAATTTGTTTGCAGCTGAACTCTCTACATGGTAGTTTCTTTGTAGCTGAACTCTCTACAATGTAACTTCTTCTAACTCAACTCTCTACAGGGTGACTTGTTTCTAGCTGAACTCTCTACAGGGTGATTTGTTTCTAGCTGAACGCTCTACAAGGTAACTTCTTCTAGCTGATCTTTCTACAGGGTGATTTGTTTGTAGCTGAATTCTGTACAGGGCAATTTGTTTGCAGCTGAACTCTGTACATGGTAGTTTCTTTGTAGCTGAACTCTCTACAATGTTAGCTGAACTCTCTACAGGGTGACTTGTTTCTAGCTGAACTCTCTAAAGGGTGATTTGTTTGTAGCTGAATTCTCTACAGGGCAATTTGTTTGCAGCTGAACTCTCTACATGGTAGTTTCTTTGTAGCTGAACTCTCTACAATGTATCTTCTTCTAGCTGAACTCTCTACAGGGTGATTTGTTTGTGGCTGAATTCTCTACAAGGTAACTTCTTCTAGCTGATCTTTCTACAGGGTGATTTGTTTGTAGCTGATCTCTCTATAGGGCAATTTGTTTGCAGCTGAACTCTGTACATGGTAGTTTCTTTGTAGCTGAACTCTCTACATTGTAACTTCTTCTAGCTGAACTCTCTACAGGGTGACTTGTTTCTAGCTGAACTCTCTACAGGGTGATGTGTTTGTAGCTGAATTCTCTACAGGGCAATTTGTTTGCAGCTGAACTCTCTACATGGTAGTTTCTTTGTAGCTGAACTCTCTACAATGTAACTTCTTCTAGCTGAACTCTCTACAGGGTGACTTGTTTCTAGCTGAACTCTCTACAGGGTGATTTGTTTGTAGCTGAATTCTCTACAGAGCAATTTGTTTGCAGCTGAACTCTCTACATGGTAGTTTCTTTGTAGCTGAACTCTCTACAATGTAACTTCTTCTAGCTGATCTCTCTACAGGGCAATTTGTTTGCAGCTGAACTCTGTACATGGTAGTTTCTTTGTAGCTGAACTCTCTACAATGTAACTTCTTCTAGCTGAACTCTCTACAGGGCAATTTGTTTGCAGCTGAACTCTGTACATGGTAGTTTCTTTGTAGCTGAACTCTCTACAATGTAACTTCTTCTAGCTGAACTCTCTACATGGTGACTTGTTTCTAGCTGAACTCTCTACAGGGTGATTTGTTCTAGCTGAACTCTCTACAAGGTAACTTCTTCTAGCTGATCTTTCGACAGGGTGATTTGTTTGTAGTTGAATTCTGTACAGGGCAATTTGTTTGCAGCTGAACTCTCTACATGGTAGTTTCTTTGTAGCTGAACTCTCTACAACGTAACTTCTTCTAGCTGAACTCTCTACAGGGTAATTTGTTTCTAGCTGAACTCTCTACAGGGTGATTTGTTTGTAGTTGAATTCTCTACAGGGCAATTTGTTTGCAGCTGAACTCTGTACATGGTAGTTTCTTTGTAGCTGAACTCTCTACAATGTAACTTCTTCTAGCTGAACTCTCTACAGGGTGACTTGTTTCTAGCTGAACTCTCTAAAGGGTGATTTGTTTGTAGCTGAATTCTCTACAGGGCAATTTGTTTGCAGCTGAACTCTCTACATGGTAGTTTCTTTGTAGCTGAACTCTCTACAATGTAACTTCTTCTAGCTGATCTCTCTACAGGGCAATTTGCTTGCAGCTGAACTCTGTACATGGTAGTTTCTTTGTAGCTGAACTCTCTACAATGTAACTTCTTCTAGCTGAACTCTCTACAGGGTGACTTGTTTGTAGCTGAACCCTCTACAGGGTGATTTGTTTGTAGCTGAACTCTCTACAAGGTAACTTCTTCTAGCTGATCTTTCTACAGGGTGATTTGTTTGTAGCTGAATTCTCTACAGCGTGATTTGTTTGCTGCTGAGCTCTCTACATGGTAGTTTCTTTGTAGCTGAACTCTCTACAATGTAACTTCGTCTAGCTGAACTCTCTACAGGTGACTTGTTTCTAACTGATCTCTCTACAGGGTGACTTGTTTCTAGCTGAACTCTCTACATGGTGATTTGTTTGTAGCTGAACTCTCCACAATGTTACTTCTTCTAGCTGAACTTTCTACAGGATGACTTGTTTCGAGCTGATCTCTCTACAGGGTGATCTGTTCGTAGCTGAAGTCTGTACAGAGTGGTTTGTTTACAACTGAACTCTCTTACATGGTGGTTTCTTTGTAGCCGAACTCTCTACAAAGTGACTTCTTCTAGCTGATCTATCTACAGGATGACTTGTTTCTAACTGAACTCTTTACAGTGTGATCTGTTCATAGCGGAACTTTCTACTGGGTGATTTGTTTGCAGCTAAACTCTTTGCATGATTGTTTCTTTGTAACTGAACTCTCTACAAGGTAACTTCTTCTAGCTGATCTCTCTACAGGACAATTTGTTTGTAGCTGAATTCTCTACAGGGTGATTTATTTGAGCTGAACTCTCTACATGATGGCTTCTTTGTAGATGAACTCTCTATTAGGTACCTTCTTCTAGCTGATCTGACTACAGGGTGACTTGTTTGTAGCTGAATTCCCTACAGAATAACTTGCAATGTAATATAACTGAGTAAATTATACATGCAACTGAATGCTTTATTAGGGTGACTGTTCTATTAGAGTATCTCGATCTCGCATTTCTGCACGTAGTTGCCTTTCGAATCATAACTCAGTAATTTGTAATCCGATTCTTCTGTACTACTGCAAGAACTTTCTATGATGATTATTCCAGCTACATACAGATTTTCAGCTCGTTGCTCTAAGCGGTTTGTCTGGTAGACACGAAAACTAATAATTTATTTATTCATAAAAATCGATCGCGTAATTTTGACACAGGTTGGGTTTTGTGTCATATCTCCATGGTCTTTATCTCGATTCCTTTCAAACCACAAAAAGGCACTCCTACGATGGTTGCTCCATCTACATATTGATTCCTTCAAGGGGTTTACCCTGTAGGCGTGACAGACCTTCGACCTTATTTTACGCAAATAATCGGTCATAACTCCGTGAATGTTCATCGGATTCCTACCAAAGTTGGTACGGAGATCCGCCTTAATGAGCCCTTTAAGTGTGCCAAATTTCAGCCCAATCCGAGCACGCATTCGTGTTTTATGGCGAATTTTGCGAAGTGTGCGAAATGAAGAAGATGAAGAAGAAGAAAACGAAGAAATTAAAACGAAATTTTGTTCGCTCGTATCTCGGAAATGGCTGGAGCGATTTTCTTCAAATTTGGTATGTAGACTCCCCTAACTGGGCGGCATGTCTCTAGCAAATTTGGTTCCAATCAGATAAGGGATCACAGAGCTACATAGGTGTGAAAATTGCGTTTTCTTTCTTCCTGTTAATATACTCACGGTGTGGCGCGCCGGCTTCTTGGGCCGCACGACACACTATCGTGTGTCTTGATATGTATATAATTTGTAGAATTACTGATAAAATCAAAAATAGTTGAAATATTAAAATCTGCTTTGTCTTTTTTATTCTTGTGGTAAAGAAAAAGGATGGTTAACAAAGCCGGCTTGTGGCCAACTTTGGGATATACAAATACAAAAAGAAGTGATATCTAATCAAAAACAGCCAAGCCGTAAGAAAGGTGCAGCCCCCCAAAAGACCACGGTGAAAAAGATGTAAAATCCAAGGTGGTGGCCAAGAAATGGCTGTGATGGTAGGTTAATGGTAAAAAAATTAATAATGACAATTCAGGTGAATTTGCTGCTGTATCCTAGTGAAACTTGGAGGAGGCAACACAAATTCACCTGAATTGTCATGACTCGTTATTAAAATTTTTACCATTAACCTACCATCACAGCCATTTCCTTGCTGCCACCTTGGATTTCACATCTTTTTTCACCATGGCCTTTTTGGGGGCCACACTTTTTTTTTTTTTTTACAGCTTGGCTGTTTTTGATTAGATTAGCTGTAGCACAGGGTATTCGAGCTTTGCCTTATATGTATGCCCTCTGGCATACATATCAGGCAAAGCCCTCATGCCCGTGTTACAACCATTACATATATAATTCCTGTAAAACAAATACCAAGGTCTTATTGTCAGCTGCATATATTACAAATGGCTAGCTTACATTGTGTGGTATTTTTATAGTTTAAAAATGTACTCAATCAGGAATGCCCATATTTTGATAATGCCAAATCACATAGCAAAGGCTATAGATAGCCACTTAATTTTCTACTCTCTCATACTCAGCAGAAGTTTCAGAAGCTTAATTGCTTGAACCATATATATACACTTAAAATAGTCTAAGATGCCATCTCATACTTCCAAAATCGATATATCACAAAATCTCTTTCAGAGCATACTCCCAGACTCCCCACTTCGCAAACATTGATTACTACTGATTCAGGTACTGGTTACAATTTCCAAAACTATCTTTTCAAACACCTAGATCTGTGCACCACTGAGTTGACTGCGGTAATACAGTACAACAATAACTATATTGATGTCTATACAATCTGCATGTTTTGCCAATCTGTGGTACGTCAGCTAACAAAAAAACAAAAGTTAGTGTGTAACATTACAAAAATATACTAAATGCTAAACTTGTTGCTTGTATGTGTTCCTAAATAACAAATGTGCATGTACAATACCTAGTGGTAATTATACAGCCAACACAGTCGCTTGTAGGCATAGTAAGTTAGATGAGCATAGCTATTACTGTAAACAACAGCAGAGTTATTAGTCCAAGTCCCTTCACCATATCAGCTCCGCCACCACCAATTTGCTACAGTGAAAAACAATAAAATATATCCATAATGAACCATTTCATCATTATCCGGTCACATATACATACAGTACAAAAAGTGAGGCTTTAAAAATGTAGTACTGTACTGAAACAATTTCATGGCTCCCACCACTGATTTATAATAAACTCTCAAGGCTGCAACCAGTAGGAATGCCATGACATAGAAATGTTTATGTCATATGTCACAAGCATTTATGTCACGATATATCATACATATGTCACAACACAACTTGCTCTAGAAAAAATCTAGCAAAACATATTCCCTTTGGTGATTTCGACAAAACTTCTATACTTTCAAGAGTATAATACACATAGTTTTTGGTCCCAATATTTAAATTTGTATACCAAAGTAACCAAATTTATGTGCTATTTCTCTGTCATGACATAAATGGGCCATGACATACTATGTCATGAGATTTTATGTCACAATATGTCACAACTATTGTGGCATCCCTAGCAACCAGCTTATTAAATGGCTGTTTTGGCATGGATTTATAATGTAACTGGTCAATACAGTAGGAGGATTATGCAGCTACTTACTTCACATCTTGTGGAACTGAGTGGAACATTGCATAATGATGAAATTTTGTTCAACTCCTGAGAGCCTCTGAAAATACAATTATGCACAAATTTAAGTTAGCTTCATTAAAATACCAAATGAGTGTATAAAAGAAATATATGTATATACATAATAGTTAGACATCGAAATACAGGGTTCTACGGAATTTATAAACCTGAAAGGCCGTGTGTTGTCGTAAGTGAGGGCGCTACTATAGGGTCTGCATGTGGGGTTCTAAATTCCGTAGAACCTGGTGTTTTAATGTCTGCTGTACCTTTGCTGCTGTTTGTTTTACCTTCGCAGCTGCTTGTGACATGAGAAATGTAATGTTGATTAGTAGAAACAAGCCCAATACACCTCCCTGTAACTTGTAATGGCACTTGCTATCCAGTTAAATGACGATTAAATGTCTATGCATTACCAATGTTACAGATGCGTAATTGCCGTGTTTTGTATCGCCCCAGAGACAGGGATCTGCTGAGACATAAACAAGGGATCTACAGGATTCAGATAGCTGTAAACAGCCAATGAAATTGAAGTATTTCATCTTGCTGTGGTCTAATAGTAGTTTAAACTGCACTCCAATACTTTTTAACTAATTATATTAATTTTATGCTCGGCTTGTGCAAAATATGCTGCTTTCATCCTGAAAATTAAACGTCAAGCATTACACCCCAGGATATAAATTATAACTTTATAATTAAAATGAGCATTCCATGCACCCAAAGAAAGAAAATAATGAACATATCATGCATGCATTACTAAAATGTAATTAAAGAATTAGAAATTACAACTGATTATTTACAAGATACCCTAATACAGCTATAGTGACTGTCACCTATTCAAGTACAGCAGTCAGGAAATTCAAAATACTGTTTAACAATCAGCCTTCAAGCCTCAACATAATCCTGTATTATCATAATCTTGCTAACATGATTTGAGTGTAACGAACTCCAGCTTTCACTGTGGCTCAAAAGCACGGTCTACATAATTATGAATACAGCCAAGCTGTGCAAAAAAGAATTCTACTCCCCAAAAATCCAGGATTAAAAGGTTGTACGATCAAAAGTGGTGGCTGCATTAATGTTAATGTCAATACATTTATAAGTATGAGTGTTTGATTAAGTACTTCCAGAAACAATCTTATTATTGGTAGTAATAAAAGAAAAAAAATGATAGTACCATTGCATCCCAGAAACCCTAGCTATATATTTACCACGATTTTATATTCACTCTGTGAGACATGACCTAGCACAGTCACATTACAGTAGTCACTCCAATGTCATCCTGCACAGGTAGTTTTCATTGTTGGTAAGCAGTGAATTTACAACATGAGTATCTAATCTGTGTAATACATTACTTTTTGACTACTTAAACAGCTTAATACAGTACTGGTGTTATATAATAGTGGCAGTTTAACTGTTATAATACTTTTGGCATAAAGAATGCTTCTTTAGAAAGCACTCTCAACACCTTGCACAAACAAAGCTGAAATTAAGCAAGCAGGTAATGTAAAAAAGTGGAGGATAAGAATTTAGTCACATATGGCAAACAAGTTAAGTACAGTAAATGAACTTACAGCAGAGATCTCCCAAACTCTGCTAGACAGCAGCCAAGGGTATTAAAATTGGTTTGAAGGAACTGCAAGTATAAAAAAATAAATTAATACAGTGCCTATTAGCACATGCAATTTAGAGATAAACCTTTAACTGCCCTCCCACCTCCTATTATCCATAGCCTTCAGACCAACCCATGAATTCTTGTAACCATGAAGCTATTATCCATAGCCTTCAGACCAACCCATGAATTCTTGTAACCATGCAGCTGGTTACCATACGGGCTACCCACAAACCTGAACAGCTTGTATAGCAATAAAACAATCCCTACAGATCTACATGCTATGGTGAAGTTAGGAATGATAATTTCCCTTGTGACTGTGACATATGGTTCAGAAACATAACTGCTTTACCTGTTGGCATTCAGCAGAACATTCCTCATCTTCCACAGATTCACATTCACCATCATCATCCTATGAACAATAATTACACTGTAACTGCTGCACACATAAATGCATTAGCTACAGTATACATAAGAAGTGGTGTATATAAATAATAGAACTATATAGGCTGCTGTGCAATATTAATATTAATCCAAAGTTTGCTATCAGCTATGTATATATATACCATGTAACAGGAAAGTTTAGCAGTATACTTAGGCGAAGTTTGCAAGTGAGTGGTGTTTTGCCAAATGTTTCATCCAAGACAAATCTGTATTAGCTATAATATTTAAATTCGCCAACTTTTTCTTGCTATTCTGGGGAATTCACCAAAGCTTCGTACAACTAATTTTCCTGCTATATACACTGCAAAACCACATGTGTGACCCAATTTCACAAAATCAGTCTGATAGCTTTTCCAAATATCCATATTTGGTAGGTCATAACTTCTTTTTAATGAATCTACTTGTAACTTGAAGACTAGTTATGAGTTGTCAAGTTGTGCTAATTGGAAAGACTGGTTTTGTCAGACCAGGTCACATATTGTGTTCCTTCAGTTATTATGACTTCAGTAATATCATGTATGCCAATATGAATTAATCTAACACTTACAAATGCAGCAGCCACAGAGAAATATTGGGAATTAGTCATAATACGAGAATAGCAACTTGTGTTGGTAGTATCCAGTCTACAAAGCGTGCCAGTAATTAAATTCGGTACGTCCATGTAATCATCATCATCGTCCTATTCAATGTAATCATATTTTATGGAAACATTAATTTTGATGATTGCTAAGAAATACTGTACACTAAATATACAGTGCACATCATAAAGTGGAAGCCCTCTTAACGGGCACCCCTGAATGGTGGACAGCCTCTTTATAACGGACAATTAATAAAGCCCTAAATGCAACTACCAATACCTGTGTGTATTATTCCGCTTTAATAGTGGACACCTCTCTATTCCGTAAACCGGACACTGCACAATTCCCAGACATGGCAAGCACTACAGTACAACACCTCACTAATTGCGAACACAAGTAACAAAGGTTCTTTGTCAGTCGAACAACATCATTTAATGCAGAAAGCACTGTCTCTGTATTGCCCATTCTACAAATTTGTGTTAAGTGCGAGATAAAGTACTGAAGTTATGAGAAGCCATATGAATGCATATACAAGTACTGCTGTTAATGTTCTTACCCAGGTGCCAGGTCTTCTGAAAATAGTAGCTTCATGGTACACTTTAAGAATAAACTGCACTACAGGATAAACTACTCACTCATAATCTGTATAGCCAGCCAACCATCTTGATTACTAATCAAATACAGAGTAATCTGGAGAAATTTTTATGGGAGCATGTATAAAATTTTTGTGGTGCCTAATTGTCTGGATAGTGTAGTAGAGGCCACATACCATAGGTAACCCATGTTCAATAACATCACTTCTGTTGCTATTAAACTAATCATATCTGGTTCACATGGTTCCATAACCCATCTTGCTTCGCCACTTGGTCTAGTCTCATGCTTTAAAACTGATTATTTAAAAATTTTAGAAAACCCCTTAAATAAGGACACCCCCAATAAAGGACATAATTATTTCATTTCCCCAATGGTGTCTGTCTTAGAGGGGTTCCACTGTATAATTATATACATGACCAGTTGCACAAAAGCTATGTATATGGGCACCAGTTACAAGCTTTTAAAATTCAGAATTTCTTAAAGAATTGCGCTGCATTTGGGCTGTGTGATGACTATGATAAAAGAATAGCACTGAAACAAAGCTGTATGAATTATTGCTGCATGATTTTTATTACCAACATTCCTATTAGCAGAAAATTCTACTGTTTACAACACAATCAACACACATCATCATCATCGTCATCGTCATCATCATCATCATACACTCGGCATTGCTGTAAATATTTACCAAACCCACTCAAACGGCTTCGACAGTTTGTGCAAATATCAAAGGCTGTATCTGATATTTCACTAGTTGAAGATCCTTCACTCAACGTGAGGAAGTTGCTCAAACAGGTATCATTGTAAGCAAAGAAATTATTGGAAGTTGTAACGCATCTCTCAGCATCGCTAGTAACTTGTGGACCTGGCACCTGCACACAAAAAAACATAATTTTAATTCTTTGCATGTGTGCTACATTTTAATATTATACACTTACACCCTCACAGAATCCAGCTGATTCAACGTTACAAAGAGGATATATCTCTCTTGTGAGAATTGCATATTCAATTTGATCTCGGACATCTTCACTAGTTTGGGTATAATGTACAAAACTAAAAAACATACATGTATAATCAATACTGCTCACCTATAACCACTGGTGGCAGCAACGAAAGCATTAAAGCAGCATCCAGTTTCCTCAGTTGCATTCATAAGTACCTGTAACATAAGTTTGCAATTGTGACTGAATTTTGGAAAGTCACCCATATGGGCATGCATGAAATAATTAGAATCTTCATGTTTAGTGGGTTGTTAATAAGAGTAGGGTACAATTTTAAAAACATTTCAAGAATTTTCTTGTAATTTAAGGTATTAAGAATGGCCTACAAGTTATAACCATCAACAAAATAATAGATTTGCACTATAAGGTTTTTAATTTGATCATTAAATATTTTAGGTGTCAAATGCACCCATATGGGTGATTTTCCAAAATTTGGTCACAATTGAACATGCGAGCTCAAATTTTGGTCAGGTTGTGAGGTGAGTTTTGTGAGCAAACATCGAAGATTAAAGACAGCACAAACAAGATGCCGCAATTGTAAAGTGAGCATGGTAATATCAAAAAGAAGCAACCAGCATATGCAGTGATGTACGGTAAACTATGGATTCCATTAGTCTAATTTATAGCTACTACTACTGTAGTGGTACTACTACTGCTACTACTACTACTACTACTACTACTACTACTACTACTACTACTACTACTACTACTACTACTGCTACTGCTACTGCTACTGCTCCTACTACTGCTACTACTGCTACTACTACTGCTACTGCTACTACTGCTACTGCTACTACTGCTACTGCTACTGCTACTGCTACTGCTACTGCTACTTCTACTACTACTACTACTACTTTTCATTCAAATGAATTGACACACATGTACAGTATGTACAGAAATACAATGACAATACAAGCATAAGCCTAAGTACAGCCAATGTTCAAAGATGTTAAGATGTTTACGGTCCCCAAGATAGCAGCTTTCTGGAGGCTATTAAACAAGTTCTCATTGTAATTTGGGATTTGCTTCAAGTAATCCTAACTGACAGAAACAGCCAGGTGTGATTAACTGATACCACACCTGAATGACCAAAAACAACAGGTATGATGCTAACAGGCTGACCATGACACTCAGAAAACTCCCGGATAAGTGGTTGGTATTTGGTTAGTTTCTCCTGCTCCTTATTAGGTACATTAACGTCCGCAGGACAAGATACTTCAAAAAACATTATTCTATGTTCATGTTTCAGGAACAGTACAAGGTCAGGTCGATTCGAAGGAACATGACCATCAGTTTGTAAACTAAAGTCCCATAGGACCTTTGCAGAATCATTCTCAACCACCGGCAAGGGCTGATGGTCATACCAGTGCTTAGCAGATAATGGTAACTTGAAACACTTACTCAGATGCCAATGGAGAACCCGGCCCACCATGTCATGTCGACGAAGATAGCTTGTTGATGCAAGTGCAGGGCAGCCAGATAACAGATGTTGAATTGACTCTTCATGCTCCTGACACAAACGACACAAGATGGATTGGACAGGTATTTTCATTATTTTGGCCTGATAAGATCTTGTACATAAGACCTGATCTTGGATAGCAAATATGCTGCTCTCGGACTCACCATGCATCGAACACTGCAACCATCGAAAACTACGTGCAGTGTTAATAACGGATGAATGTACCCATGTAAAGAATTTACCATGCAATGGTTTGGCATACAATGTGTTCAAAAGTTTCTTCCTCTGAGAAGTTACCACAGCGGTCCTTAACTGGTCCGAGCTAAAATTCAACACATCACATAAAGCTAGTGAAGAAGCAACATCATCAGCCATAGAAAATACAGACCTACGTGAGGGACTCTGCAACATCAGCTCACAGCAGGCCTGTACAAGATCATCCCTCGATGCCCGCAGATGGTGGGCCAATAAAACCAAACGTCGTTGATAAAGTTGTTCAATGTTCACTAAACCTCTTCCCCCCATTCTACGAGTCAAGTACAACCTTTCAACAGCCGCACGTGGATGATGGCTATTGGCAGCAGTAAGTACCTTACGGACAGTGATATCGAACTGGGCAATCTCCGTTTTGGTCCAGTCAACAATACCAAATCCGTAAGAGAGCAACGGAATGCAAAAGCTGTTGGTAGCACGCACTTTAAGTGGCCCACAAAGCAAAGATCCCCATACCAGTTTCAATCGTCTGTGAAGTTCAGTAGTTATAATTGACTTGCTAGCAGCATGATCAATACCGCCAGCCTCAGGAAACCCCAGGTATCGATAGGTTTGGCCATAATCGAGTTCATTAATCACATTATCTAGAGTTGGTAAAGGCCCAGTCAGACCAATTTTCCCTCTGGTTGCAGACATCTTGGCACATTTTTGGAATCCAAACTGCATTTGAATGTCATCAGAAAACTTTCTGACAATGTCTATAAGCGGCTGTAAACACTTATCATTCTGTGCAAATAGTTTAATGTCATCCATATACATCAGATGTGTTAAATTCGACCTTGAAGACATCTTATATCCCTTAAGAGCATCTAACAAATAACTAAGTGGGTTTAGAGCCAAGCAAAATAACAATGGACTCAGGGTGTCTCCTTGAAAAATACCACACTTAACAGACACTTTGGATAATTGTGTTGTGGCACTTTTAGGTAGTTGTAAATATAAAGTGGTCCTCCACAATGGCAACAATCTCTCCAAGCAAGCCACCAGTACAGGTGGAAAGTTAAACAAACGCATGCACTCCAGAAGCCAGTTGTGTGGGACAGAGTCATATGCTTTTTTATAATCAATCCAGGCAACAGCCAGGGATCTGTTTTTACATCTCACTTGACGCCATACACTATTAGTCAATAGAAGGTGATCAGCACATCCATACTGGCCTCTGCAACATCCTTTCTGAGCAGGGTGGATACGTTGATGGTGTTCACAATGTTGAGATACTAGAAAGGTAAGACAGCTGGTCCATAGTTTATAAACAATATTTAGACAGGTAATTGGTCGATAGTTCTGGGGGTTAGACAAATCATGACACTTTGGAATTAACAAGGTCCGACCAATGGGGAACCAATGAGGTATAGCCATGTCCCCTACAAGTAACTTGTGAAAGTCACTACACAAAAAGTCATGAACCGAGGAGAACCGCTTCCACCAGAATCCCTGGATGCCATCAGGACCTGGAGAAGCCCAATTCCTCAATTTGCGAATAGCAACAGCAAACACCTCTGATGTTATAGCTGGTATGGCTCCATCAAGTATATTTTCCTTATTAAACTTTTCCTTCAATTGCGTCAGCCAGGAGCCATCCAAGTTAGCAGAAGCATTTCGTTCAAAAATACTTTTCCAAAAGGTTATCAGGTCTAAATTATCAGGAGTTCCAACGTAATTATGTTTAGAATCAGGACTAAAACTGCGATAGAACACTTTCTGATTTCTCCTGAAGGTGTTGTTTTGCCAAAATCTAAGTAATCTAGTCTGGTATCTCCGTATTCTAGTAGCTAAGCTAGTTACTTTCTGTTTCAATGTTTCTATAGCAATTAAAAAAGTTGGGTTATCCATTATATGATAGAGTTTAAACAAGTGAGCTTTCAAATGTCGCAATCGAGCAGTTAACACAGGAGATTGATGGATAGCCAACAGTTGTGATATGTGCTTTCTAAATTTCTTTATCTGTGACTCCAGACGGAGTTTCCAAACATCCTGTCGACCCCTCCTCCCACCTTTTTCAACATGTTGGCCAGACAACCTGATGACCGCCATTGCACCTGCATATATTAAACAATCACACTGAGAGATTGAAATAATTTGTTTCTGAACACATTCATCTATACACTTATTCATCATGTGTAGCCACTTCTTACCAACTTTGTTGTCAATCAATTTTGGCAATGCCTGCCTCTCAGCAAGGTCCAAAGTGTCAATCTCCAAAAGACAGCTATGTAACTGCTTAAACGCAATTTTCAGCTCCTCGGTAATAGTAACATCAGACAAACAGTCCTCCACACAGCCCACTAACTGTACAAACTCACTTGGTTCGTCCTCCAATGGCACAGGACGCAACACAGCATCAATAGAAGTATCTCTCATTTGCAATGAGCCCTCCGGGGATGTTTCAAGTTTACTTTCATTTGGTAATTGTTCATCATCTGCTCTTTGGCGCTGCTGTATATCCTGTAGCTCATGATCAGATAGCAACTTCGAGTTAATAATCGCACGAGCTTGACAAGCTAAATTGTTTTCAGTGCGAAATGATTTATCCGGGCTACTACTACTACTACTACTACTACTACTACTACTACTACTACTACTCCTACTGCTACTGCTACTGCTACTGCTACTGCTACTACTACTACTACTACTACTACTACTACTACTCCTACTGCTGCTGCTGCTGCTGCTGCTGCTGCTGCTACTGCTACTGCTACTGCTACTACTACTACTACTACTACTTCTACTACTACTACTACTACTACTACTGCTACTACTACTACTACTATTACTACTACTACTACTACTGCTACTACTACTACTACTACTACTACTACTACTACTGCTACTATACTACTACTGCTACTACTACTGCTGCTACTGCTACTACTACTACTACTACTTCTACTACTACTACTACTGCTACTACTACTACTACTACTACTACTACTACTACTACTACTACTGCTACTATACTACTGCTGCTACTACTACTACTGCTACTACTACTGCTGCTACTGCTACTGTATAGATAAGGTATATATAGCTAACTTTTACTGCACATGCAGGTACAAAGCTCTATTTACACAGTGCAATCAATAACAAAAAGCTTACCCTTCTGCATTCTTCTGAACACCGTTTGAAGAAGTAATCAGTAATGCACACAAACTGTGAAATAAAAACAACATTAACGTCTAACAATATTTTTATCTGGAGTCTTACACCGTAATAAATAACTGAAAAATTAAATGAGTATTCTTGTCTCATTTTGTGATAATGAGGGCTTGAAGCACCCGCCGCAATGCTAGCATAATTGAATCACATGCTATACTGTAAGTCCTTGCTTGTGAAAATGTATGTTATGTAAAAGATCAAAGCACTCTAATAAAGTAGTCGGTAACTCTAATAGAGCAGTCAGGTATACATTTAACATGATTTCTTTAATACAGTAATATTAATGACATTAGTTATTATCCAATCAGAAAGTGCAAATCATTTAGCATAATTACAACTTTACTAGATTAGCTTTTAGCACTTCAGCTTAATACATGATAAAATTAAAAGCATGATTACCTACATAAAGCTGTTATACATTTAATTTGTTGTCTTTTGAGGAGTGATCACATGTAACATAATATAAGATAGGCAGCTCGAGGATTTTTGGCGACTGGTTTCAAAATCTTCTGTTGTATGCATACTTAAATCTAGGGGGGTCAGAAATAGAAATTAAAAATAATATAATGTGGTCTGAAATGAAACATGGTAGTAATAGACCAGTTCATTTAAGGACCTTAAAAATGCAATTAGTGTTAATTGCTATGACGTAACAACTGGATGCCGGGGATGCCCATAAAAATGTATTGAAGCCATTGGGAAAACGATGATTATCGATGGTTAAGTCTCCGTTACTTACAAAGTATACGGTATGTTCCAATTCTCTGTACACAGAACGAAACTACAGTAGGTGACTTTAAAAAGTTTACATTTGGTTTTGTAAAGACCATTGTAATGTAATAGTTTTACGATGACCTTTGTAATGGTAAAAACCAAACATATCGTAATTACTATCATGTTTACATATGTTTACATGTTTAAAACAAAACAAGTCTAGTTGCCAGTTGCATGCACAACCACACACAGAGGGGCAAGAACAAATTAAATGTGTAACTACCAGCTGACAACAAGCTTGATAACAGCAAGGGCAGTGAAATTTGTAACTTAGTAGCTGTTATGTAGCAGTCAATTAACAAAACAATACCTGTACAACATACAACACAACACAAGCAATCGTAATTACTATTGTAATTACTAAGGCAATCGTAAAAACCAATGGTAATTACTAATAGTATTACCAATAGTATTACAATAGTTCTTTTTGAGTAAACTTTTTAAAGTCCCCTACTGTACATTAATTTCTCTTTCGCTTCATGGTTATCTGCTGTGAATAGGGTAAAGGATGAGCGAGTTAGAAAGCCGCAAAGTTTAAGATTTTGCTGCACAACGCTTTCCATGGCTGGTAATAGTGAGTTTGTACTTGAAAACCATTCAGAACTGATTGGCAAAGCTTTGTGGTAGAGCTTTCTGTGGTTCGCGTCACAGATAAAGGCTACTATTGACTTAACGGGCCAACAAGCAAACACCATGTTTAGCAAGTCAGCAAACACTATCCAGGTGATCCTAACGCTTGTCTTAATGTTGTTATTCCATGTGAACATAGAAACAAGCACCTGCTTGCATGCTCTGTCACTAGACAACTTTTTGCCAGGCGCTTTCAACTTCAGCGGCTCATAGCTTGCCAATCACTATACCTAGAAGCAGCAGACAACCACCATTAGGTGTAGAAATTAATGTAGGTTTTCATGCTGTTTTCAAAACATGGATATCTTCTTTATTTTCTGTGTAACAAAGGATTTAGTTCCCGTGGTTGTCCGTTTCCCAATGGTTTCTGTACATTTTCATGGCTAACCACAGCATCCAGTATTGCACAATAGCAAATACCACAGCAATTAAAATACTGTCACATTAAATGAACTGGTCTATTATTTCTACCAAATATTTTTATTTTAAAGCATATGTTAGGAATTTAATGATATAGGCTGCTTAAGCTTGCTTCTGCTGACACAGTATCAGAAGCAGGCCAAAGAGTAAAGGGGTGGAGCAATGCAAACTTTAAACTGTACAACGAACATGATGCCATTCTGGTTGTATGAGAGCATGACTCCAGGAATTTTGAGGTTATAAGTTTAGATCTTATACACTGCTTTTACTATACTGGTACAGGTAAATTAAGTATCTACTTATGTTAACATTTTTAAGAGTAACAAAACTTGACTGTTCTCAGGGTGGTTGACTGCTCTATTAGAGCATTCAATCTGGGCCAATATATCGAATAGGCATAGCCAAGCACAAAAATACCTTTGGAGTGACCCCAAACCCTTCCAACAAATTTCTTTGGAAATTAAACTTTCTATTTAGCTGCAATTTCTATTAACTGATTAACTACTGTAAATTATTGACTAACTGAGTGATTCCTTCAACCAAGCATAACTCAACTATGGTTAACACTACAGGCTTGATTTCTTCACAGTTCAACGTCACTTTGCCCCAAAACATGCCTTTTCACCAACTTCAGCAGCTACAATGCATGTATTATGTTTGTGTCCCATTTCTTTCTCCACTACCGCAAAAGTTTTGATTTGTGATAACACATTGTGGAAGCTGGCTGTTACGAGAATCATCATAGTGACTAGATAGATTACAGAAATGCTTCTTGTACTGTTCTTTGTTTGTAACACTGTATAGCAGATAGAACATACCTGAAAACGAAGTGGAATGGCCATTTGCTTCCCATAAATCGATAGTCAGGACACGTGTTTAATCAGAATTTCTGTATAGTGACTGGCCATGGATTGACTGCAGAGGTGCTTCTTGTACTGTTCTTCACTTGGAATGCTGTATAATGGGTGAAACAAAGCTTCCCAGAAGAAACCATCTTGCAAGAAGAAAAATGCAAGATCTTGCAATAAAAAAGTACCTTTTCCTGCACAATCCTGCAAGAATACAGCACTTGAAAATTTTTTCTTGCAATAAAAAAGGACCTTTTCTGGCATATTCTTGCAGGATCTTGCAGTCTGGGTGAAGATGAAGCTAAATTGCAACAATGCTTTCCAGTAATTGATAGTCAGCACACATGTTTAATTACAATTTCTGTAGTGCCTGGATTGACTACAGAGGCACTTCTTGTACTGTTTTTCATTTGTACTATATAACAGGTGGAACAAAGCTACTTCTAGGAATTGATAGTTGGGGTGCTCTTTAAGTCTAGTTAGAGCTATTCTATCTTTTGATGTGGTATGCATTGGTTCACCAGTAATAAATTACAAAAAGGGAACAAACAAGTGTAAGGAAAATTAGAAATTTTATATTTGAGTATGGATCATAGGCATAAAAGGTAAGGAAACAAGTGAGGTAATCTAAACATGCAGCTATACTAGTGGGAATTTAATCCCTACTTCTGTCATGGCTAGAATTATGTTTCCTTGCCTTTAAAATTTCTATGATCTCTAAATACTCAAATATCAAATTTCTAAACTTGCGTAATGTTATCATTGGACTCAATGGATCATACACTTCGCATATCTTAAAGCATAACCGCGAGTGCTATATGTAAAATAAAGTACGAGGCACGTGGCTGAGATGCTAATAAAGCACGAGGCGAAGCCAAGTGCTTTATTAGCATCGAGGCTAACTGCCGAGTACTATATTTTTCATATAGTACGAGCAAGGCTATGCTTTCAATGATTTATGGAACTTTCTACTCGTGTAGCTTCACCATACACTAGAACTCATAGTTAACACGTATTGCATGAACTATTAGCAGACTGAACACACACACAAACCAGTTTAACAAAGTAACTCACGTGTAGTTCACCATAGTTTGGCATGGTATATGTTCATTGTGTCTTTTGGCAGGTTTTGCTCGCAACCCACAATCGATTCTATTGTGAGTCATATGGTAAAATGTTTCCGTGATATCTCCAGGACTTGTCCGTTTGCATTAACAAACGTAACAACAACGTTACCTTCTCCCACCCATCATCAAGGCATTTAGGTATGTCTATAAAAGCAATCCAGTGGTAGAACTCGTATTGGCTGGGGTGATTGATCACTAAGTGCGGCGAGGCTATCAGCTTTCACTGGCTTGGGTGATTAGTCATACTGGTGTGAGCCCCGTAGGCTATTAGCCTACACTAAGGCATGTGGGAAACTGTGCTTTATTGCCCACAAAGAGTGCTTTATTGCACCGCAGAGTGCTTTATTGAACCAATAAAGCACTCTTTGTGGTTGATGAAGCAGTTAGCTGGCTGAGAGTGTACTTTATGAAATTTAAAGTACACCTTTTCCTTTGATCTCGCCCACACAAAGTTTTATAATGTATGTTAAAACATTATGTTCCTTTAAATACTATTCATATACATCAAGACACATGGTAGTGTGTCGTGCGGCCCAAGAAGCTGACGTGCCACACTGTGAGTGTATTGACAGAAAGAAAGAAAACATGATTTTCACACATATGTAGCTCTGCTGACTGATTGGAACCAACTTTGCTGTAGAGATTCCCGCCAGGTATGGGAGTCCATATACCAATTTGCACTTCAGCCATTCATGGTAAAAGTTTCAGGTTTTGTCTTTGTTTTTTTTTTTCTTCTACTAGCAATGTCCAACCTCCCCACTCAATCTATTGCAAACAATGTCCTATCTTTAGTTAGGGTAGGGTTGAACGATAATTAAACTTGCAAAACAGTTATACCGTAGATTCCCTAAAATTTTGGCATCTCTAAATATTCGGCACTCCCCGTGCTTTGAACGCAATGTGCTCTAAATTTCGGCAAGCACAGGAAAGTTTCTAATTATAAGCGCGCTAATTTTCGGCACTTGGAACACTAGTTGACGAAGGTCTCTTGAGTATTGAGGATTCCCAGTGACCTCACACAATTGATGCTGGATGAAACACCAAGTGTGAAATTGTTCAGGGAACGTACCCAACGATATCACCGTGTGACATCACGACTACCGCAAAACGATCTTCGTTTCTGTTCACAGGATAAAATCTCTCCTGGCCCCACATCTCCTTACAACATGCTCAGATAATGCTTTGTTAGCCATGGAACATTTCATGCAGCATCTGGTAGCGAGATTTATCACGAGATAGTTCAATAATACTATTGATTGTGGTTTCTATTTTTTTATTACTTGTTGAAATCCTTAATATTACGTCTGGGTGATTGTATTCAAAAGTGATGTAGTACTGACATTGACCATCCCTCCTGGATAATGTAGGCAATCATATAGCGCTGCGGCCAAGTGAGTGTTGTAGTATCGTCAGCTCTGCCTCAAGGCGTTCCTGTTAGTCCCCGTAGAAAGAAATCCAGAAAGTAAGCAGTAAATGGATCGCAAATAGTATAGCCATGAAGCGTGCAGACTGTGTTAGGGATAGATCCCTAAAAATTCGACAATGGCACTGGGCTGGCACATTTTTTTTCCTAATTGTTCGGCCACACACGATCTGAATTAATTTATTTCTGCCGAATTTTTAGGGAATCTACGGTATTCACAAATAATCTTAGGATTTCCCTACTCAGACCAAACTATCTAAATGTGCATGAAATATTCCCATACATTTTCTATGGGAACTCAAATAAGCAGGAATGAAACAATGGCACCACTGACCATCATTGTAAGACTTCGTTCTGGGAAAATAATAGCAGAGATAAGTGGTTTGATGCTCTCTTAGTAAACCAGGGATGTTGATTTCGAATCTGGGCATTGAAACATCCATAAATGTTTAGATTTTATGAAGGTGAGTGTTTTAAATGCCAATTTTAGTTGTGAAAACTAGACAATGGCTTGGAAATGCATGTGCACAAGTTTCTGAGTTGCTAGACACATATCATTATTAATTGTCTTATTCATAGTGTCATTAAGCCTCTCAAAGTTTGTTTGTGTTTGTATTCATACCCCAAATTTATAATGTAAGAAGCAGCTCACAATGATTGTAAGCATTCCAATTGTATACATAGATATTTGTCTTTCTGCTGCACGCATTCTAAAAAGGTGAATACGTAAAAAAATTGTATAATCAAAGGTAGTTATGGGTTCATCACGCGCAGCTGGTTCTTACAACCTAAACACTGGTGTGGTATAGCAGTTATATATGTGACCAGGTTTTACAAAACCAATCCAAATAACACATTAGACAAAATCAAACTAACACCACCAGTGGATAGCTACACTATCATACTAAAAAATATATTAATATTTAATAGTGTCAACCCTCAGCATTACTCAAACTATACTTGAGGCTGGTTATAACTAGGGCTGCACCGATTCTAGTATCGGTATCGGTATCGGGCCGATACTGCTGTTTTCATGAAGTATCGGAATCGGCCATTATATTGTTGCAAATACCGATTCTTATCACATGAGAGGAGAATAAAATAACGTTCGTTTAGCTACTTGCTTATTTTACTAGCACAGTGGACGCCTAAAAGTATCACTGAAGTATAACACTACTAGCTAACTACCAGCAAAATTACTGATCTATGCTGAAATCTATATACGTGTGAAAACGCTTTACTGAGAAAAAGATCGATATACTCTAATAGAACAGTCAATAACTCTAATAGAGCAATCAGGTAGAAGTGACTGTTTCAGTAGTAGAATTTTTGTAAGCACCATTATGATATTATCTACACTTCTCCAGAAGAATACTGGAATATCCACTAGTTTGCATTTCAATGACTTCTTTCTTTGTGAATCTTGATTGGCTACTTCATTATAAACATGAACCATACCGAAAACGTGTACAAGAATACCATGAAATGCACCATATAATAAATGTGTGCACTATGAAGTAGCTACTTTAAGGTACTTGGTATCGGTACTTGTACTTGCAGATACTTCCCAGCTGAGTACTTGGTATTTGAAATATCGGTAAAATGTGGAATCGGTGCAGCCCTAGTTATAACAGATGTCTTTTCTGGGTAGTGTGGCGAGCTCGAATGGCAGTTTCTGGCTTTGTGAAGCGCCTGGCTTGGCAAGAATCAGTGATAAGCTGGTGGATGGCCTGATATTGTTGACCAAACATTTTTTCTGTTGATTTTGCTACATATCAGCCACAGAGAAGCCAGCACAGCCCTGTAATCTTGTGTCTGGACTTCAATTTAGGTCTGCCTCCATTTTTAAGTCTATCTCTTGCCCATCCATCTTATTTGGCGGGAAACTCTACAAGTACTGGAAGTGGTCTGAAAGGTAACAGATTGATTCATCTTTTGTGTAAATTTCATATGCGTACTTGCTATCCTTGGCAAGTTATGCTGACTTGAATTCTTTAAAATCATTTATTTTGAAACTTCTAATGTCTGATTTAGAACATTTTTGCCAAAATCCAGTCACATAATACTGTAGCTGCCAATGCAGCTACATGCATTTTATGGTTATAAATTGCAATTCTATACTACTAGAGCATATGTACCAGTTATAGAAGCATCAAGCATACTTGTCTAGTGGATGAGTCCACTGGTAGCACATTTTGAAGCTGTTTGTCATGACCAAGGTTAATGCAGGCTGTAACTTCTGCATTACCACCTGTTAATCTTTCCAAATGACAGAATTAAGGTTGCAATTTAATTAGCATCTTTGAAATATTTGTTACCTTTATGTTGAAGAGTACGTATATTAATATATGGTAAAAATTCCATCAATTTAACATCATCTAAAATGAATTTAGAAGGCAAAGTGTGTGATTCAATTTTGGTGCTGGTACCATATTAAAGTGGTACGACAATGTCATGCTTACGTATTATTAGCCATAACTTTTACCCAGTAGATGATATTTGCTTGCAATTTGAACTGAGCACTTTAAAGGTTATCTTTACCAGAAGCGGAGTATGTTAAAATCATGAAATTTGAATTTTGGTTGGACATCGCTACTTCTACTTCTGTTTTTGCACACTTTGCAAAATCTGCCATAAAACTAGAGGTGTGCGATTATCTAGATATATCCGATTATCGAGATATCATAAGGCTTATCGAGATAAGGATGATGGGTTTATTTATCTAGATAATAGTAAACTTCCGTAAATTACTTGTATACCAAAGAATATATCTGATGGTGTCGGCATTTCCAATTCTCCCATCATTTGGGTACAGTGTTAAACTAACATTTTTCAATTTTTATACTCTCCAAATTGTAATTTGCTCACTTTACTGGTAGCATTATTTTATAGTTAACACTTGTTTCAATTATCTAGATATGTTAGATAATCGAGATAAGTTCAAAAGGAAATATCGAGATAAGTCTAAGTTTGTCATCGCACACCTCTACATAAAACACATACATAATTCCAATCAAGCTGACATTCGGCACATTTAAAGGCATTTAAAGGTTATTGAAGCAAATCTCAGTGCCAATTTTCCGATCAAGATTCACGGAGTTATGACCAAATACAGTAAGATCAATCTTCTGTCACGCCTACAATGTAAATTGCAGCACATGTTGCTGTCAGACCTTCAGTGCTGGCGACTGTAAAGCTTTAATAACAATAACAATTGAAAATTGGCTTGCAGTTAGATTTACCATTGTAGTAGTGCCTTTTGGTGGTTTGAAAGAAATTGAGATTACAACCACAAAGATACAATGCATAAGTAACAGAGTGTAACAATCACACAATTGAGTTTTGTCATGATAAAAACGCTTTAGTTACCACACCTACTAGGCAAGCTGCTTATAGGAATGAGCTGAAAATCGGTGTATAGGTGGATACTCATCATAGAGACAAACAAGTCACCCTGCAGAGAGTTCAGTTCCATCAGCTACAACAAGTCACCCTGTAGAAAGTCCAGCTACATTGGAAGTCACTCTGTAGAGAGTTCAGCTACAAACTAGTTACATTGTAGAGATTTCTGCTACAAGCCAGCCAACTTGTAGTAGAGAGTTCATGTAATAATTTTCATACAGTATTAATTTAAAATAAATTGCATCATTATAAGCAAAAATGGAAATATCCACGAAAGAATTCAGCTCTTGATCTCCTTCTCCTTTCTACCGTAAAGAAAAAAACAAGTAACAGAAGCTCCAAAGCCAGCCTGTGGCCGGCTTTGGAGTATACAAATACTAACAAGTATAAGAAAAAATTGGAATTTTAAATTAGATTAGAGACAGTGTATAATGCTGCAATAAAAAGTACTGAAGAAACAAGCTGGATCGGAGTAGTACGTAATGTACAAATACTGTAAAACAATAAGAAATGAATATCCCTACTGTGCATTGAGTGTAGCACAGTAGGGATATTCACTTCTTATTGTTTTACAGTATTTGGACATTACGTACTACTCCAATCCAGCTTGTTACAGTACTTTTTATTGTAGCATTATACACTGTCCCTAATCTAATTTAAAATTCCAATTTTTTTCTTATACTTGTTTGTGAAATTTTTTTTGCAAGCTCATGACCACTAAATATCTGCTGAGTTAATCACAGCACTATTATACTAGATTATGACTCATACAATAACAACTGATCAGTGGGCGTGGCTCTACATAAGCCTGCAGACAATAATGGACATGGATTCGTGCATACCTACGGACTGATGAATGGGCGTGGCTACCATATGTCTACAGACAGTAATTTAAATAAGTGGGCGTGGCTCACAAAAGAAGCAGAGCTACGCTATGACGTGTAGTGACATGTTCACATTTAATTTAGCACGTAGAGTCAGATCCGAATAAACTGTAAAGCAGGACCTGAGTTACCCCGCAATTCGGTTTAACATTGTTACTAATTAAACTATATTTATTGACTTACACATTGCTATATAGTTCACCGTGAGCCTCGAGTTGCTCTCTCTGATCGATATCAACAGCGAGTCACGTACGCTTGTGTTTTTGGTGCAACCAGCGACCACGTGTATTCCAATAGTTTGATGTAATATACACTGGTATGGAAGCTGTACTGTAGTCTATTAACACTCAGCGGTAGAACCTTGACTGATGGCCATGGTAAAGAAGGATAAAAGGTAAGACAATAGTGCAAGCATTGTATGCTTATCAACATACCAAAGGTTTTCTCTTAAGTGAACTAGAAACGTTTCTGTGAAAGAATTAGGGCTGTAACTGTAGCCACTTTTCCGCTACACTTGACTGAAGGCGTCAGGCAGGCAGGCAATAGAAAATTCTGTTGAATAATTTTTTTCTAAATTTTGTAGCAACTTTACGCAAATGTTTCGGGTCGATCTGAAGACACTTTTGGGCTTGGATTTACCCAACCAATACTGTCATGTCATTGTGAGGAAAAATCGTGGCAGGTTTTTGGATTATATTATATCACGGATCGCCCCCATACCTTCGATGTCCCTAACATACAGCACTATTGTACTGTATGATATCTACAGCCAAGCTATGAAAAAAGGGTGTGGCCCCAAAAAGCCACAGTGAAAAAATGTGAAATCCAGGGTGGCGGCCAGGAAATGGCTGTGATTTTGTAGGTTAATGGCAAACAACAATGCAGGTGAATTTGGTGCTGAATCCTAGTGAAACTTGGAGAAGGCAACACAAACTCATCTGAATTAAAAGTTATGCCATTAACCTACATACCATCACAGCCATTTTTTGGCTGCCACCATTGGATTTCACATCTTTTTTCACCATGGCTTTTTGGGGGCCACACCCCTTGGCTGTTTTGCTATAGATACATATCATCATCATCATCATATTTAAGTGGTTTAGAAAACATTATCTAGAATCTTTCTTGACCTGAAACATTATTACAGAATACCCTGATTATCCATAATTCCATATTATACTGTACATTGTTGTGTTATAGAATTTACCACAGACTGGGATAAAACATCTCAACGATTAATATCATTTAATGTAGCTCCTAGCTGTTAGACCATACGCTGCTAGTCTGATCCTGTTGTGAGTCAGTTGCCACCGTCAACAGACGGTGATTGTTTTGGTAAGGTGTGCAGGGTTTCACTATAAGCCTTATAATAGGTCCATGTTCAAAACAAAACCCTACTTAATACTGCATGCTTTACTAAGACACGTAGTAGGAATTATTGGGGGGTTCTAGTATTCTGTGGAAGCCACAAGAATTTCAACAGGCTCCTAGGTGAAACACCTGCACTTTCACATCCTGAACTAAGCTCAGGATGGATAATGAGGGAAGTGGAATTGCCTAAGTCTCCCAACTGAGACTTCCTGTGGTGTACTTATTCCCCCACACCCCCATTAGAAGTCTTAATTGAGAAATTCCAGGCTACACTTTAAATAATTTATTTTGTTGGGTTCTAAGCTAGTCCCATATCCAGACCCCTTTGCTATTGTCTTGAAGTGTTTTTAATTTGCCAGTACCAAAGGGAGGGAGTTAGGGAGGGACAAACAGCCTTGCCATGCCTTTAGACACTTTTCTACGCGTGTTTTGTCTGACGCATGCACAACAATTATTCTCCAGTTAATGATTACCCCATTTCTAATTATTGCCACCCTTTCTGTCCTTGATCACGAATGCTGGTGATATCAGCTGTACCCGCTAGACTGGAGGTGCCTCACACCTAGCCCACTACCATCAGGTCAGTATCACACTATCAAAGAAAATCCCATTGTACATATACAGTTGCTAAAGTAACTTGGGTTAAACTTCATTCAAATTTTTTGACAGTTACAAACAATTTTAAAATGAAACTTTAAGTAAGAAATTACTTGTGAGAAACACCATTTTAAACCTTAAGTCACAGTTAATGAGTTAACACATGAACAGCTTGCTAAAACCAGGAGCCTTCGGTGCTTACAATCTCTTGATAAAACCCAGCTTGATTAAAATGTGAATACTATAGCTATAGAGTTAAACACAGACACTACAACTTTAACACAGCTATGCAATGCTACCTTACACTACAACATGCAGTGGTGCCACTTTAATGAAAACCATGGTACCAGAATTACACATAAACTGCATTACAAAATGTGCATCTCAAATACAGGTTACTGGCCCTACAAAGTGGCCACTTTAAGCTATGTTCTATCCATTATGCAGTTGTACACATCCACTCACACCCACACCCACACACACACACCCACACACAGAGAGCAGAGTATGCTAAACATGTCTGTACTTCCTTAGCCATGATTCATGCATTGTAACTCCTATAGTAGTCTAAAAGGCAAGTAGCTGGCCTAGTTGTACCCATGCAAAATGCGCTTGTTACAAAGATCACTGTGTATTATTTTGTGAATATATAGTACCATCTGTATTAACAATGCACACATGATGCTACATACCTCATCATCATCATCATCATCATCATCATCATCATCATCATCATCATCATCACCATCACCTTCAAAGTAGCTTCCCACTATCCCTACACGTTCAGCACAACTACGTCCACTGCTATCTTGCGCTTGCCCAAATGACATTAAACCAGTTGCTAAATTCACCAGCTAAGTGAATGCAAAAGAAACTGTCAGTACTAAAGTTTGATAGAAATAATGAAACAAAGGATTACACCTGGCTGCAGATACACTAGCAGAGATTTAATCCTTGTAGGTAACTTCCCTTGTTTAATTACTTAATTCTATGATCTCTAAATTTCCTAATTTTTCCTTGTACTTGTTTGCTAACATTTTTGCAACATGATCATGGCTGATGAGCCCACACATACCACATTAAAAAAAAAGAAAGAAAGAAGAAAAAAAAGAATAGCACCAGACACATAATATAACTAATATTGTATCTGAATGCATGCCCCAACTATAGATCAATTACTGAAAAGTGGAGTAGCCATTACACTTTTTTTGTGAGAAAGCCCAAATCTTTTTTCACAGTTTGGTTGTTTTGTGTGGATATTAGTTATCATGCATGACTGTTCTATTAGAATACCTTGATGGTCACTTGCTTTTCTCATACGGTATATTTTATTGTGTGCGATTATTCTATTAGTAGGGACCCGCCTATTATGCTCAAAATTTTACCTATTATGCTCAAATTATTCTCAAGCTTTATACCTCTATTCCCAATAAATGTGCAGTTATGGGGACATAATAAGTGGCTGAAGCACATTCTTGCTCTTCAAAATGCATGTGACAGAAAAGATCGATACACTCTAACAGAACTGATTGTTCTATTAGAGTTATTGACTGTTCTATTAGAGCATATTGATTTTCTTCTGTGATATGTATTTTGACCATCAAGGATTTGTAGTATGGCTCAAATATTCTTCCTATTATGCTAGCATTATGCTCAATGCTTTCAGGCACCTATTATGCTCATAATTATGCCAGCATAATCAGCTGGTCCCTATCTATTAGAGTACCTCAATCTTTTCCAAGTGAAATGCACAAAATTTATTTTCTTCAATGTCTACTTCCCAAAGATGCTCCTAGTATGCCAGCATTTGGTATAACGCTTTTTGAACCCTATTATGACACAACATTTGCCAGCAAAATTCTTCACAATATCAAAAACTCCCTTCATAAAACCATTCTTTAATGAAATAAAGTATGTGCTTCATGCATCAAACTATACTAACCCTGATCGTGAGTGTGTACCAAAACAATGGCATTCAGAGAATGCTTTGATATTTGCGAAGTGTGCAAGGTTTTTTTCTGGTAAAAGACCTGTACCAGGGAGTATCCAGGAGCTGGCAAGGGGAGGGTCACAAACAGGCTAAGTTGTAGGTGGTTGGAGAAAGCCAGATTTTCTTGTTAGTTGCTGCATTTTTGAAGCAGCAAATAATCACCACTTAGTAGTGTCTCACTGTTGACATTTAGGCTTTTGTAGATGGTTGTGGAGTCTTAAATACTGTGTAAAAGGCTACGAATCTCTTAAACAACAGCAACACAATAATTATTTTTAGAGGTGCTTACTACGCACGAAGATGCAGGGGGCAATTTCACAGCTAGTTTGCTTTGATTTCAAGTGAATTTGTAATAAATGCTACTAAAACGTGCATATCATTTTCGTGAGTTAATGGATCTGGCCCTGACATAAAGTTTAGTATTTTAATCAGAAGTATGGTTCCTCCAAAAGGTGAGGAGGGGGGGGGGGGGGGCATTTGCCCCAAATGCCCCATCCTGGATCCACCATTGTGTACAATGGTAGGTGTCTTGGGTAAGACACCTAGCCACAAATTTTGACAAACAAATTATATACTTTGTGGGTTACTAACAAAATTCCAGTTACAGGGGCCATTGTCTAAATAACTAAGACATGGGCGTGTGGATTTAGTGGAATGGAATGGCACAATGGACTGGTAGACTGGAATGGAATGGTGAAATGAACCCGTCATTAGATAATTTCACCTAGTGGTCACCTCTTTATAAAGACCACCTCCTAACAAAGACTGCCTATTAGTAAAGACCGCTTTGCTTTAATCTCTAAATGCTGCTATCTTGTTGTTTTAGAGTGTATCCCCATAGGATAGTCTTATTGATTAAATGTGCACCGCATGCCTAGAAAAGTCAGAGTGATACCTGTTTGATGATACAACAATACCCCATGCAAAAGCAGCTTGGTTGTACGAAAGACATATCCATGAAACTAAAAGTAACTGGCGACTACAGGAGTTAATATCTGGTGAGGCCAATAAATGAATGCTAATGCATATACGTATATGCCAGCCTTTTTTCTCCTCTACAATGACAAGGCACCAAATTACTAGCCAATTAGAGATAAAGGGAATAATTAGGAATCCAGCAAGACTGCATGAGTCAATGATAAAGGACCAATGTTAAATAGATTTTTGTAAATTGAAAAAGGTTGCTAAATTACTAGCCAATTAGAGTTTCAGGGAATTAATTAGGGAATGCAGACTGCACCAGTCAATGATAAAGGACCAATGTTGTTATTGTAAATTATGGGTAGTTGCTAGTATTCATTTCTTGGCCCTACCACGCAGATATTATCCCCTTTTGGTGGAATCCATAACACATCTTTTTTTGTACAGCCAATCTTACCTATAATAAGATTTTCCATCCCTTTACCCACCTAACAGAATAAATATTATCCTACAACTTTTCCCCCTTTCCCAGGTATCCTATTCCCAGTTCACTTATACATATGTGCCAGACAGAAAGCTGACAGCAGACAGAAAGCTGACAACAAGCTATGTATGCAGCATCTTGTGACATATTATAAATCAAGCACTAGTAAACTATCCTCTGAAGTTAAATACTTAACACCAAGAGTACATGATAAAAATAGGGAGGGAGAGTGTCTAACTGCCAATGTAGCCTGTACAAAATCACTGTGTATTATTGAATAGACAATGATCTTTGAACAAATTAACACTTTACTGATGATAGAGAGGCGTTGAGTGCTGTTGATAGGTGTTGAGTAAGGTAAAGCTTTTGTTCTACCATTGTATGGATGCTCTATACTATGCAGTGATTTTGGCTGAAAGTATCCTAGCTAGACACTCTCCCTCCCTATGTACTCTTGTTAACACGAATATGCTGAGTCTTTATAATTGTGAGCAATTGAACATTTAAAGTGCTTACTTGACCAAAAAAATTAAAGCACAACAATAATGTAGCACTCACAAAGCTTAGTATATGTGACTCAGTCTGGGAAAACCGGTCTTATTGCCCATGTCAGCAGATTTGATTTTTCACCCAGGACACAAAGCTACATGAATAAACTATCTAATTCCACAATCAAAATCAGCTACGTAGACTTGCGTGGTCTGCTTTTGCTGGCTGCTTTTCCCAAGCCCAGTGGCGATCCATATGTGTGGTGTGGGACCTTAATGGAGCTCTGGTCAGCCTGGGGATAGCTGTATGTGGCTGTACAGTTCGGTGGTATTGAATAAGTACCTCTGCTGTGATTTCCTCTCATTTTAGCTAATTCTGTGACCTGAATGACCCAAAACTTGGCCTAATTCATCCCTACGCCTTCCTTTTCAAATTTTGAACACCATCTTGCCCGCCTTCCAGCCGCCCCAGCTCCCACCCCTTTTTTGGAGCTCGACTGATACAGTCAACCTCAGTCTAAAATGGCGGGAAACTTACCGTATAGTAAAAAACTTTGGCAGTAAAAAAGTGTGATGAAACCCCTCTGTTGAAAAAATTGGCAGAAAAAACTTTGGCGATTGAAATAATATTCGCCAAAGTTTTTTACCGCCAAAGTTTTTACTGTGCGGTACATAAGGACCTTGGTAAGGATAAAACGACAAGGTGTCAACTCATCAGTTAAGTAGTGTAGTAATGGTAGCTAGCATTGTTGTTGTAGTGTACTTTTGTAGCTACTGATCTAACGACGTGGTAGCAAAGGCGTGCATCTCTATCTCATGCGATGCCGAGAGCTACCGTATTTGCTTCTCAGTGAACTCCAGTAGTAGAGGTTATCACGTATATCAAAGTATTTGGCCAAATCCATCACAATATGACGAACTAACTGACGCGCGATGGGAAGCCGGTTGGAAATGTATCCCACGGAGTGCATGACACATTCCTGGGAAGATCAAGATCTCCCAAGTCAGCTCGATCTTTATTGCGTGGTGCCGAGCTGACCTTCATCTCAAGTTCAAGTTACTCAATGTGAGACTCAATGTGCTCATGTGATTATCTAAAATAATTGGTGAAAAAAATTTGGCGAACTGAACGCTATTCGCCAAATTCGTCAAAGTTTTTTTACTATTCGGTAGTTGTTAGCTACTTGCACAGTGGATGCTCTGGAAGGTAAGGAATTGGTATAAAACTTGTGAAAATTTGGTACACATTAGGCCTGAGCCTAATATACTCAAATTTTATCTATTATTGTTTCCAGAATTTCCCAGAATTTTCTCCTGTTATTCTTTTTTTATTCTTTTATCTACCATAATACTGCTCACTTAGTTTCTGTAACTAGAGACTCAAGATGGTGATATATGCAGTTTTGTCAGAATTAATAATAGCTAGCCATAAATGAAGCATTCCACCTTACACATTATGGTTATAGCCATTACAACAGATGTAAAATAACTATCAGGAGTATAATATAAACAAAGGAGTTTTCAATTATCAGTGTATTAAAGCTGTAGCTATAACTACATGCTAAGTTTAGTGGATAATAATATCAATATGTTCGTTGAAAGACTTAAAGAAGATACACTGGTATAAGATGTACAAGTTTCAGAATTGCAGATAATCATACAGTTAATCCCTGATGCTGCCTGCAGATTGTCAACATGAAATGATCTGACTGCTATATTAGAGTATTTGAGCGTTCTATTAGAGTATATCGATCTTTTAGAGATTTTTCAGCTCCTTTCAGCCAGCACTCATATAATAATGCCAGCTATCTATCATTCTTAGTAGTTTAGTACTTTCTTCTAACTAATCAAGAATAGGTACGCCCCTTACAGTAATTCCACTGATTATTCCCGTGGATGTCCGATAATTCTAAAATTCTGTAACCATCCTATTATTCTGGAATTATTCTCACGAAATTGGTGACCTATTATTCTCACAATTATGCCGGCATATTAGGCACAGGCCTAGTACACATAGCTTCAACCACTGGCAAGCTACAACACACAAAATACTTAAAACCAGCGTTTCTCGATACTTTAAATAGGTGATAAGACCGGTTTTCCCAGACTGGGTCACACATACTAAGTATTTAAAAAATTTGCTAATTTGAAAATGAAGTAGGGATCTATATGCAATAAAAAGTAGTGAAACAAGAGATGAATTATGGTGTTACAGCATAGCTCGGTAGGAAAGCTCCTACTTTGGCACATTAGCTCAATGCCAAAGTAGGGACTTTCCTACACTTGTCGGAACCCCAAAAGGTACATCCCATTGGAGCTTGTAATTATGGTGTAAATTGGTGGCCGTGCGCTGCTTTGTTTGGCTTCTAGGCTTGCGACTGTGGTCAGTGAGTGAGTGAGTGAGGCAGACCAAATTTCAAGTTTTGGCAATTAAAAAAAATTCTATATCTGGTCACCAGGAAGTATTTTCTTGTTTGTAATGCTGTATTGCATGTTAGATGGACTAATATGGTTCCATATAGGTGATTTTCATGGTGTAAGATGTCGCTAGGATGACTTTTGAAGGCAGCATTTTAAGCGGCGCATGTCACTTTTGGGGGATCCCTACTTAAACAGTACAGTAGATACATACAACATAAGTGGCAGGAAGAATAAAACTAAAAAAAATTAATACAGTTTCCGCATATCAAAAACTTAACAGACTTACGAAGTTTCCTGCTACACCACTACATCCAGTTGCAAATGCTTGAAAGCGGTTAAAGCAATCACCCTCATACAGTCCTGAGATATTGTCAATATTATATCCACTCAGTATACCCCTCACAGTATTACTACAGTCATCATTTGGACCATACAATGCTTCTAAGGCTGTATCACAGGAAGACAGAGGAAGAGTAGTACCCTAAACAAGACATTATTACATCAAAATAAGTGTACATAACAGAATAATATTACAGTATAAATGCATGGCTGAGATGTTATGTGAAATAATAAGTCTATGCTATGCTGAGTCCTATAACTATGTAGCTATTTTAATCTCAAATCATAAAATATAACCAGTGGATGCTTATATATTTGAATACCTATCATGAGCACTAGAAATAGACCATTCTCAATAAGCAACTAAGATGTGCAATTAAGTTTATGGCTTCCATGGGGTACTTTATTTTAACTATGAAACTATGTTTTCCAATAGCTCCAATGTGTTTTAGTTTAGCGTTCTCTTTGAATACATGTGACAGGCATAATATCCGAGTATTGGTAATTGCTATGAAGCTTTATAAACTTTAAGGAGTGCTCTTTAAAACAGTCCATGTTGGTAGTCAATAACATAAAGTATGACATAAATATGCAGGAGTATATCACATATGACATCATTTGTACATGTGATCTATAAGACAAGACCAAGGAAAGTTTCCAGAAACAATAGTACAAAGGAAAACATCACTGAATTATGTGGAAACACAACTGAATGCTGAAAACTAGGTTTTCGTACAGTAGTTGGAAAAGCAATACGGTGCTTGTTAATGGCTACAAGGCCAGAAATAATTTAAAAGTTTCACCACTAGCTAAGTGCCTACCTAACAAGAGCTCTCCTCTCATCTGTTTTTAACTGTTAAAGACAACTAGCTCACAAATAATGCCATAATTAACAAGCCAATAAATATCACTGCATACTAACTTCATCACTGCTGTCCAACAAAGATCAATTAATAGAGTAGTTCTAGAAGCCATATCGCTAATTGTTACACCAAGGGATTAACAGGTAATCAAAAGTAATGCCAAATACATACATCGGAAAATATGCTAAACAGACTTTCACTTTACGTACCCAGTAAAGCCATACAAGAAGCCAAAAAGTGCACTGCATACTTTATAGCCTTTGGGCTATTGTCTATTTTTAGCATGGGAAATAAGCTATTGTGTGTATAAATTGATTATTAGCATGTACATGTAACTGTTAAACAACTGTACATGAATGCTAGTCTCACCAGCCAGCCTGTATATTCCGCAACCAAATTACAAAAGATAAATACAGGCAGGCTAGTAAGACTAAGTAAATGCTGTATTTAGAAAATATAATGGAACATAGCTTATAGTATGTGAGCCATGAGAAAATAACTAAACAGAAAAAGCGGATTTTTCTCAAGAGAAAAATATTAATATTTCAGCCAATCATATGATTAGTGATGACAGTAAAGGTGTCAAGAGCAGTTTGGTTCCATTACAAGTTTAGGTAACAGACGTAACAGATGGTATGCTTTATGGCTTCCACATAAGAAATATATGGTGAAAATTTTGATTGGTCATATAAATATTGTGTCAGAAATTTGAATGAAAAGATTTTGAAGTTTAGCTGGTCAAGCATGCAGTACTACAAATGAGCCAAATTTCAAAGCCATATGTGATTCCATTGTTGAGTTAGCTAAATGTTTTTGAGGGCTCAGCTCAATGCATAAATACTACAATGAGTTAACATTTACTGGCACAAAAGAGATATGCTGTTGAATTACATTGTAATAGGGTAGGGTGCTGTAACTTACATTACAGAAGGCAGATGTAACTCCACATAAAGTAGGAACGGAATTTGTCACAAAAAGAAACTGGTCATAACTGATTTCTCTATAAAAAAACATGTACAATACAAAATTCATGAAGTTAATTGTAATTGTAATGTATAATGTGCAGCTAACACTGATTTTCAGTGGAGCCCTGTAAACTAGCATACAAAATGTTACATCACACAAAGCAAAACTGTCAATATTGAACTTGATTAATTAATTAAAACACTAACATCACTGCAGCCAAGAGTAGCCATTTCTTGGCTGTCACCACCATTGATTTCATGCCATGTTAACCTAGCATGTTTGAAGACTGCTCCCACTTTTACAGCTCAGCTGTTTTAGCACACGTATGTACATATTGTTATAAATAGTTTCATTTTGCATTTGCAATATCCAAAACCAGTCTTTGGGGCTTTATTTTCTACATGCACAACAGAGTTACTCAAGACAGCTACCTTTCTTTATTATTTAATAACCCTCAAAATATTATCAAAGACTGGTAGACAAAATAAGGTCATGTTGTGCACAACTTGACATTTCAGGTATGCAGCTAGTAACTAGTGTTTCGGTAGTGAATGGCAGTGACCTACGTACATAGTTACTCACCTCTCCTCTCATTTTCATGTGGTAAGTACAAGACGTGCACCTTTTTGCCTTGAAGGAATTCATTATTTCTGGTAGCTTACAAAGCTAGCTATGCTGTTTTTTGGTTGTTTTTATACCCTTATGAAAGACATTTGTACTGTCTTAGGAACTCACTTCACCAGTTTTTCAAGCTAGCATGAATAAACTGTCTCAAAGTAAAAGCTTACCTACCAGGAAGGTTTATAATGGTATACAGTGGAACCTCGATTATCCGAACTAATTGGGGGGGAAGGGTGTTCAGATAATCGAAAGTACGTAAGATCGAATATCCATACATTTATATACTGAGCTTTGCTCAACTACTCTAATAAAGCATACACTTTTTGACAAAATACCCTAATTGAACAGTCGATTTGGAGTTCGGATAATCGAGAGTTCGGATAATCGGTGTTCGGATAATCGAGGTTCCACTGTATAGGAATTCCCACCCAATTTTTAAGTTTTGGAAATTTATATGTTCAACAGATTGCCGATCTCAGAACTATGTAGTTTATTGGATTGGAATTGACTACTTTGGCATGCATAGTGTGCTTTAAAGCTGAAAAAGGTACAATTTTTTTCTCCAGGCTCCCCTTAAAGGAAAAAATGGCATTTGGAAGGAAGTCATCTAGTACCCTGGACACTGCAGTTACTTCTAGCTGCAAGTTTGTAGAGTAATTTCAGGATTTATTGGATCTCAGCAATCATTAAATTGTATACTTTATGATGGTCAAATATGTTTCACCTACTGCACACTTTTCAGTACAATGGTGTGTACCCATACCAAATGGCTATATCAAGTAAGTAAAAAGGTTAAAGGTTAGAAACTAAAGTGGAAGTGTCACAATGATGCAACAATACCTAAGGTGGAGTTGTGGTTTCAATTATGGTATTGTTATGCCGACTTTGAAGTGGTTTATACTTGGTGACACAGCCGTCAGAAGAAAATTGTTGTGTAACTGAAAATTGCTAACTTGAGCAAAGTAACTATGCACTTTACAGTGCATGAATACCTTCCATCCGGCAGTACTTTTTAAAAAGTTTCAAAGTACTCTTACTATATACATACATTACAAGGCTTATAAAGATTACAAAACAACACAAAACTTACTTAGATGTAACGCACATGACAAAACTAAGATTTCCACAATGGTTGGTGTATGGATAAACCCCATATACATTTTCATCCCCATAGGAGCTTGGATGACAAGTTAAATGCATTGTAATTTTGTGCCAGGGTTCATACAGAGAATTTGTTTATTTAAAAATCTTGATGCCTAATCCTGGTTCTGTGCAGCCTTCATTTCTCACAAACAGGGCTTTTAGCATAAGCCATTTTTCTCACATGGGTGTGGAAAGGCAAACAAATATACAAACACACACACACATTTTTCAGAAAACAATCTTAAGAAACCAAGCGTGTGTCCACAGCCGGACAAATATGTGTGCACACTTGGTTTAAAATCAGGAATTTTAGGGTAATAAAAATAACAATCAGGAAACAAGGAGGTTACCTACACCAGATATAGATTGGTATTGGTAGAACCTCTTGATCAGTATCTATGTATATTATTGCTTCAATGTTGTGTTAACAGTTTATCATAATAAAAACTCATATAAATATTACTACATTTCAACACTGTATGCATGCAACAGCATAGCTATTAATATTATTAAACATAAACTAAAACTAAAGAGCAAAATTTGGTCTGTTACTTGACAGCTTGATTAGTGTAGCTCATAATGTTTGAGGTGAAAGGTACATGTAAAGTGTGTTTAAAATGCAAATTCAGATGTTCTAAAATCTCATCATTTTTATCAATTATAATTATATTGTAGCATTAAATTTTCCTAAAGATTCTATACCTACCAATGCTGCAGGCATATTAGCATTTAATCAGTCATATAACTTGTCAGTAGTAACCAGCCATGACTGAAGTAGAGGTCAAATGTACACTGGTGTGCCTGAATTGTAGAAGTGTAGGTGACCTCCCTTGCATTTCGCTACTTCTAAATTTCTATGATCATGCCTGTGCAATACACTAACTCTTGCACTTACCCACTTTCAAATGCAAGTTGAAATGCTAGTACAAAACAACACCCATACATGGTAGTAGTATTCAGCACAACCTACAGAACATGGACAAAACACAAGAGTATGATGATGTAGCAAATTTGACTGTCTCAGCAAAGACCCACCTAGTATGCATTTTAAAACTTACACATGCTGCAAAAAACATTTTTGCAGATTTTAACCAAGCCATTACTCAGGAAAACTGGTCTCAAATCAATTAATCCTATGTACCATTTTATTTGCATGTTCATGGACAGTTTGAATATCTTTGCTTCATTTTGTAGCCCCAATGGTATGCGTGTTACATGTGTTTGTTTGTGATGGGATAGACATAAACAAAATCATGTTCATTTCTTCAATAAAGCTGCCTTCATACAGTGTATATGTACACGCAAGTGACTACAGGGTTAGAACTATACCTTCGTTGATTTGCAAATCTATGATGAACATTTTAAGCCAAATCCCAACACTGCAAACTAGTGATGGTTGTGAATGTAAGCACCTGGAAGTTGTGTGAACTAGGCAGGTTTTGCTGAGACGGTCATAAATATTACTAACAGTGAATAAAATGTAATGGGTAATTTCAGTTATGTAAAATTTAAGTGGATCCTCAGTTGTCCTAATACCCGTGGTCCTAATGCAATAATGTTCAAGTTAGCTGTATGTGAAGCCCTTTGATTTAGTATTTATTCATATGCAGGGGTCTGTTATAGAACAGACACAAAATACTCTAAATGAACAGTCACTTTTGGTATTCCAGTGTTACTGGGGTGTTTGGATGCACTATATGTACAATGTATGAACACATTTAGCAATTAGATTGCCTACTGGATATCGACAAAAGGAGATTGTTATATTTGGGTACAAACTAAACTTATCATCAATATTGGATATATGTATTAATCCTTTTAATATAGGTGTTTTGAAGGCCACACCCTTTTGTAGAATGCAATTTTAATCAAAAATAACCACTGCAAAGGCTAATCACATTTAGAAAATGGTATACATAATAATAAGCTTTGATCTTTGGAGGATAATGAGGTCTTTAAGAAACCTGCTCTCATGTTCTTAAATAGGTTAGAAAGAAACTTCCGTTCATCGTAACAAACGTATGTACAACGTTAGATTGTACCTCCCATAATTGAATTCTTTTAGGCATGTCTATAAAATAGAGTGGTTAACCACACATTGGCCTGGGTGACTGGTCACCCACTGCAGCCTGAATATGCTTGGAGGGAGCACTACAATTAAATCAATGATCGAAAGTGAGATTTGTGATGTTTGAGGTCTTTCTGCTAGCAGAAATCCAGAAATATCACGGAAAATTTTGTTTAGTGCCCATCTGTTTCTGAAGTGTTTTAAGGCTGTTTTTAGTCTTCTACTAAACTATGGATGGACTACCTAAGTGGGTAAGCAGAAATGTTATTTTGCGTTACGTGTAATGTGGGTGTGGTACATATTCGAAACCATGCCTGTTCTTCGTACTACTGTGGCACCACTGAAGGTACAACTTGTGACAACTCAAACCATTGTATAAATCCACACAAGCTGCTTCATCAACACACGTGTTCTTTACACTGCTGTAAGCACTGGCTACTGCTAACCTGGGTCGATCACTGCCATTTCCCAATTGTGTTGGATCCAAGCCTAACTTGTGAAAGGAAGCGGTGCAAGCTTTAATTTTTCAGCACTTCGACAAACATACGTTCAGTCTTCTGTAACATAGTGTGACAATTTTAGAATGACATGTAACCCAGTCCCACAATGAGACTCCACCTAAATGTGCATATAAAACACATACATTTTAGAGACCACGCCCTCGGATCTTCATGCTCTAGGTCTCTAACCTACACTTAGATTTGCTACGTTGCAATAATGCAATGTTATAGTTAGTATGGGAGGGCTTGACATGTTTGCACGTGGCCCTTAAACGCAGTTGGCTGCATTAGCACTGTGATCCTGTTGGTTACAGAGATGTGCTAATTTGCATTTCCCATTCAATATACATAGGAAGGTCTGAATTTCGTCCACCGCTCTCTCCAGACATTTACCAAGAAACTTACATCATTGAGACTGAACTGTTTAATTAACTTGCTGCACCAAATGTAAGCAATATTGAAGAGAGACACATACTACTACTAGATTTGTATGAAGACACAGTGTAAAATTTTTCAAGGGACTAGATGATGAAATGATGTACATGTACAAGCTGCTGACCCATAATCAAATCTTTCACAAATGCATATACAATACATCTAGTGGTTGCACTCGTAATGGCTTGGGTGATTGATTTCCAAGCATAAGCTATTAGCCTGCATACATATATCAGGCAAAGCCCTCATGCCCATGTTACAACTATTACATGTATTTTGTGTTGTATCACTATGTACACATTGGCTTAGTATCATCATGCATTTGCAAAATTCTTATCTGCAAAATAGAATCATTTGGTAGAGAAGGCATCAAGGAGGCACGTTTAAAAAAAAACAATAGGGAAAACAATATATTTCCATTACCATAGCTAATGAAATAATCTTGGGACATGTCACACTCAATATAGAGGCCAAACGAAACAATGCACAGCCACCATCTCACACCACAACAACAAACTCACTGGTGGCACGTACCTTTTCTGGTTATGATGAGTTCTGCCTTCTGCACTGTGCCATTCCTTTTATTTTCAATTACATGGTTGTCTTCTTCATGTAAGGAAACCATACTAAGGTCATATCGACACTTTCCTTAGAGGAGCATAGTTAGATGCCATAAAACTATTTGAAGTGCTTAAGGGGAATAGATATACCACCACCCTTAATGGCTTAGCTTTATATAATCAGTATTAAGCAAGACACGGCATTGAATCATGTCTTTTTAATCTATTGTGTATATAACTCAGCAGCAAGATTGAGACCCTCTGATATAACAGTCATAGCCTCACACGTATAGCTATGCTATAACAAAAACAGTTTAATAATTTAAGCATGAAGTACAGTTCCAGCAATAAAAATTAATGAAACAAGATATATGAATGATGGTAGCTAGGGAAAATCCCTACTTTGGCAGTGAACAGATGGTGGTAACATGCCAAAGCAGAACTATAGCTCCTATCATTCATATTTCTTGCGTCACTACTTTTTTTATCATTGGAACTCTCCTTCATTTTAAAACAATAACTTGCACTAGTTCATTGCATAATTCAGTTTCAATAACTTTTGTAAGTGTAGGAGAAAGTTGTAAATGGTGGGAGGGTGGGGGGGGGGGGGGGGGGTGGTAGCAGAGGGGTCAGGGGAGGGTAGCCAAAAACTGCACAAAAATTAATTTGTAAAAAAGAAATGAAAGTAACTAAAGCATCAATAATATTTCATTAAAGGAACAATGTGACAATGGAAGGCATTTAAGATTTTCTAAGATTTCAAAGTACATGAAATCATTGCATAACAATTTTGCAGTAGACAGGAATGGACACAAAGGATTCAGGCCTACTGATTAACAACTAGCCACGTTGACTGTTGTGTGAAGTGCTTTCTTAACTGTTCAACATTGTGACAGCTGATTAAATAGGCTGCTTCAAGGTGGCTACTGCATAGCAAACTTTATGATGTTGTTACGCTCTAGCCAACTGACTAAAATACATGCAGAAACAGGTTAACACTATTTTATTATGGTTGTATCATTCACTTGTTAATTTGTGCCATAAACTTAAATACGTAGCTTCACCATGTAATCAATAGAAATCTTAAATTGCTTCCATATTGTCACATTGCCCCTGTAACATCAATAGGCATGTGTACATTATGCCGGAATGATTTCAGGAATAATAGGTGGTAAAAAGAATTTGGAATAATTCTGGAATGATAGGATGATTTTCAGGAATAATTCATTAGAATTCATGTATTTTTCTTGTAGTATTGCAGAGAATTTTGTAAGGGCACATCCTCAAACAATTGCTAGATCAAAATCGTGAATAAGATCGAAATACTCTAATAAAGCAGTCACTTACTAATAAAACGGTCACCCAGGTTTTATGTGACTACTCTATTAGAGTATCTTGATCTTTATGCATTGTTTTTATGCATGTAAGTGATTTTATTTTCAGCTGCAGAAGAAAATCCATATGACTTTTGGAGAACTTCAGGAAATATTTGAGAACAATTTTGCGAAGAATAGGTGAATAAAAAAAGAACTTCAAGAAAGAATAATAGGCGATTTAAAAGCATACTGTACTCAAGCCTAAACATCAACGAAATCTAGAGCAAAAGTATTTATAGGTGTATTAGGCTATTTGCAGTCAGTCAAAAAAAGCTTTATAGAGCTAAATTCACTGCAACAGTGATACATGTATTATACAAATACACATGCCATACACATTAACATGTACTACACATATACATACTTCACTGCATTCTGAATCACACTGTCCAGTGAAGTAACTTCTAGTACAACTATCATAATCCAACTGAATAGGAAACAACCCATTAGTTCCAATAACAACTTAAATATCAAATTTGTTACAATGGTGTGTGTGTGTGTGTGTGTGTGTGTGTGTGTGTGTGTGTGTGTGTGTGTGTGTGTGTGTGTGTGTGTGTGTGTGTGTGTGTGTGTGTGTGTGTGTGTGTGTGTGTGTGTGTGTGTGTGTGTGTGTGTGTGTGTGTGTGTGTGTGTGTGTGTGTGTGTGTGTGTGTGTGTGTGAGAGAGAGTGTCAGGTACATCTGAGAAGGTTTAAAAGCAAGAGATAATTGGCTGTTCACAGAAGCCAAAATTTGATATGTTGTTTTTTGCTGTCCCTGTTAGGACAAGCGTGACCATCTTTGGCAGCTAACCAACAGGTCAAGCATGTGTACATGCCACATACGTCCATAAATGCATGCGTGCATGGGTGTGCGTGCATCACAGTGCGTGCATGCATGTGTGTGTAACATACAGAGGTTTATAGTATGTAGGTTGACAATCTACTGGTACAGATGTAGTGGTTTCAACTTACATCATCAAAAATATCATCATCTGTAAAAAGGTGTATACAGGAAGTCCCATCAGGTCTAAAAGTACATGTCAATTCCAGAGTGACAGGGGTAGGAAAATCAATCTGTAGAAATAAAGCAAATGGTGTTGTTTACTTGCAGTAAATGGAACACACTGCAAATATTGGCAACTAATATATATATATATATATATAATATATATATATATAGAACTTTGCGTGGGCGAAATCAAAGGGAAAGTGTACTTTAAATTTCATAAAGTACATTCTCAGCCAGCCAACAGCTTCATCGACCACAAAGAGTACTTTATTGCACCGCTGAGTGCTTTATTCGTTCAATAATGCACTCTTTGTGGTGCAATAAAACACTCTTTGTGGGCAATAAAGCACAGTTGCCTATGTGCTCTAGTGCAGGCTAATAGCCTGCGGGGCTCACGCCAGTATGACTAATCACCCAAGCCGGTGATTCTACTGATAACAGATCACCATTTCAGCCAGAAGCGTTTCAACAGCTATTGGTATAACTTTTTTCATTGTAAAATAATTTTCGTATGTCATATGCAACGAAAATTTCTTGCACAAAAATTTTTGCATTAAAAAATAATGATCAAGTTACTCTAATGGTCATTCATGTAAATCATACAAAAATATTTTACATAAATTTTTTTAACATGAAAATTTTTTGCATGATAATAAATTGAATTATATGGTAGCTACATATTGCAATACTCATCATACAACCACTTCACGGACACCAGAAAACTGTTTTCAACTGGACACCAAGAATGCGTCTGTCATTAGTTATCTATATGTGTGTACCCCACAATGTGTGGAAAAGTCAGTGGAACTGCAAGTAGGAGACCATCAACCTAGATGTTTTGCTGCCAATGATGATACGATAGTTTGTGATCTGTGCCCAAATGCTACTAACCCAAGGTACAGTTGTCAGAGTCTTGGGTCCATGAAATTCTGGTAGATGGCCATACCTGCCAACTTATATTGACCACTTCTTACCTTGTCAGAGTAATGTTGAGTAGCTGGAAGACACTACACCTACTATAAAATCTCCTCAGCAACATGTCACTGCACCAGAAATTGAACCAGATGATACAATAGTGCCATTGAACCCCTGGAACCTGATAGTAGTGATGTTGCTGCTGACGCTCCTCGCCAGGAATTAATCACTTTACAGCCAATCAGGAATTGCTATCCTCCTCAATGTCTAATAAAGGAAATGTCTTGACTTTACCTGAACTGAACTACAATTGCAATCATTCACTCTAATATCTGGAGTACTGTATGAGAGGGAGGAAGTGTTATGTAATAGGCACGCATGTGAGCACAGTCTTTAGAGTGAACATTTGTTAGAATCAGAACATGAAACATTATTATAGTGAGCATGCATCAGTATACAACACAATTGTTTTGTGTCAATCTTTTGAAATATTGTGGTTTCATAATATTGACTGACACGACAGTGTTATTATTTCATTACTGATCTCATACCACTATGGATTTTGTAACAGTTAGCTGCATCATTATGCAATCCTTTGAGCTTATTGGCAGGTCCTTTAAGTTGTAAAGTTTCAGTTACACACTCTGTTAGACAAAGAATGTTCAGTAATTGTGGAAATGATTGGCATCTTTGCATGCTAAAGGAGATACACCTAACCTCATAAACTATGCGCACAGATGTGATTGTTTTGATTGACTTCAGGAGACTTTCTTGTATGAACATATCTAAGTACTTACATAGCTAAGTGACATGGCTAAAGTAAAGGTATTGGTGGAAATAATAATAACTAGGCAGCTAGAAAAGTGCAGATGAAAAATATGAATAAGATGGTACAAGTATGTACATAATGAAATCTGAGAAAAGTTGTGTCCCAGCAATTCCCATTCTTGGTCCAAAGTTTACATACTAACCCTGAGCTTTGTGGTGATTGACAGAAATATTTTACATTTTAGCTGCTAGTTGTGCTTGTATGGAATCAGACAAATTCATTGTGTATTGATAGTGTATGGTGTGTCTATAAAAGTTCACTAGTTAATTGAGTTACATGTGTGTGAAGTGCTACGAAAATCTAAGCACACATCTTCACAGTAATCACAGGGATATTGTAAAACATGGAATGTGGAATGGAATGAGAATATGGAATGGAATAAAATGGAATGGAATGGAATGGTAGTATGTTCCTTTGTTGACTAATAAATTGGCTATGCTTAAGGTCTATAGAAGGACTAACTTTTTTGAAGTCTTCAGTCACTAAATTGACTATACCCTTCGGCCCTTAGACAAGTGACAATGCACTCTAGTATTTGTGCGAAGGACAACTGCCATGCACCGAACAGCTCCTTACCATGTTACTAACCACCTAGGGGTAGAAGATGAAGGGCAACAGGAGTAATTTTTTTTTGTGCCTGTTTGGGGCCCCAGTAAAAATGCATTTGGTGTACTGTAAGGGACCTACTTTTATTTTCTTCCCCTTGTCCCTGTTGACCCTACCAGGGGAAAGGGTTAGAAAATATTAAAGGGGCCTCATACAATATAGAAAAGCACACCAAATACATTTTTACTGAGGCCACAAATAGGGCAGCTGCAGGGCAGGGAAAGATTGCTCCAGTTGCCCCCACCCCCTGGCCCTGCACACTGGTAGTATATGGTGACTTGGTGAGTAGTTGTACAGAGCAAATCTGCATAGCGAATGCCTTTTACACTGATTCTAGAGCGCACTGTCATTGGGACACAGAGTACATGATCAAATTAGTGACTGATGGGTTGCTCTATAGACCTTAGATGAATATGATTAAGTAAAGCCAATCAAAATCTCTTCATCACAGGAATACACTACCATTCCATTCCACAATCCATATTTTCAGTACACAAATTCCATATGTTTGTAGTTTGTTGCAATTGTGTGTCCAGTTGATGTTGTAGAGTTGAGTACCCAGTCTATACGCAGCTGTAAAATTAAGGCTACCTGATGTTACCCAGGGAATTGCCAACATCACACATTATGAGTGAGGTTCAGGTGGGACTTCAGTACCCACATTAGAGCTATGATTTTCCTGCACTGTTATAGTGCTCTGACTGCTAGTGCACAATTTTTCTAGCATTCTGGGTAATGTGCAGTCACTGTATAACTATACATGGGTCATTCCATACCAAATCAACAAAAAAAAATCTGGACCCCTTTCGATTTTCGTGAAATTTGGCACAAACATGGACCCTTTCAAGAAACTTTCTTACACCAAAATTTGGCTCATTTTATTGGTCTCCCTTTAAGTTATGACCACTCAAAGTTTCTGCTGAAAATTTTATGAAGCTTACACATCTTCAATAAAATGGCCATAACTTTGCTTGTGATTCACATAGAACCTTCTGGGTTAGATTTATGAAATCCTTATTAAATTCTCTTTCAGGTGATATATAATATTTTATAATTGCTCAAAGGAAAAGGTCAAACCACAAAAATGTAGCTTTTACCTTTGATCTTCATTTTCAAAAATATATATTCTTTAATTAAATTTATTTTTGGTTTACATGTTGCTCTAATACCTATCATTCATCACTGTGAGTTTAAAGTTGGGATCAATAGTAGATCATGAGTTATAAGTGTTAATGTGTAGCCTTGTAAATACTGTTGTTTGTATGGTTCAAGTATGCAAAGATGCAATACCAATTGCAAGTAACGTTATATAATACTATGTCACAATCATTAATACATTGTTGGTTTGTAAGTAATGTTAATTTGTTTATGTCTTGTAAGAAAACCCAGTAAAAACTTATACTTAAATACATATATTCAAGTAATTTACCCCTTATCAAGCTTGTATATATTGTTTCTGATTATGACGCCAAGTCTATTATACAGTAGTGACATATTGAACTTGATGACATTTTCACTAGCTACAGTAACTGCTACTGCTACTGTTAGCATTTAATGCTGAATGTTGATATGCAAGTATGTATTTTGATAGCTATAGTGGAAACTGTCTAAGCCAGTCAGGGCCAATTTTTTTGGCTTTAATATTCAGGTGGCTATTTATATTGTTTGATGTGTATAAATGTCTTACTAGAACAATTTAAAGTTGGCCCTTAATAGAAAGGTGGACTTTCGTTACAGGTGGCCACTAAGACAAGTTCCACTGTAATTTGAAACACTTACAAATAAAACATGATGTTATGTAGCTGCATTCTTTGTTCTTAACACAGGCATGAATGATTTAATATTGTAATCTACTAGAGATTTTCTAAAAAAGTAGTAATGAATGACTGATGCAGTATTAACAGTCTTTTCAACTTATACCTTCAACAATTCAATTGTGTACTGATATCAATGCATCAGATTTCATTGCATATCAAAGTTACATGTGAATGATTGTAGAGACTGTCATGCAATATGCACCACTTTCAGTCTCAAGTTTTACTATAATTCTCTGGTTTAACTTTGAAGTTAATTTCCTTGACCCTTTCTTTAATTGATTGTTAATGTATTTCGCTTAAAGCTATAGATATGTATCAGTGTGCAATTGCTGTAGTGAACCTTTCTACAATGTAATTTCTATGGAACATTTCTATGATTCTAATTATAGAAGAGCTATATACATTGCTATTTTTATCATGATACAGTTGATGTATGGAGTTAAAGTCAGGTACCTTAGGGCCAAAATTTCTGGGCCTTAATGCGCAGGTAGCTGCTTAATACATTTGCATAAGTGTATAGCAACAATTTAAATTGGCTCTTATGGAGTAGTGGCCTTTCTATACAGGTGGTAACTTTCCACTCTATTCCATCAAATTTCTGAGGAGTAAGTGGTTTTAAAAGTGTACATTTTTCCAGCAAAGGCATTGTTTATAGGTACAAACATATAAAGTTGGCCAAAAGTGATATACAGTGTAACATACCTTAGCGGCTACCTTAAAGGCCACCTTTTTATAAGAGCCAACTTAAAATAGGATATTTCTACTCTAGTGCAACTATATGAAGCAGCTATCTAGGTATTAATACCAAGAAACTTTGGATATCACTAAGACATGGCATTTCAATTCCACTTTACATGTACATATGTACGAATAACTGTTGTTTGCATCCATTATACACACATATAAAATTGGAAACTATCATCATAATCTGTGGCTGAATATTATTATTATACAGTGAAAGAATGGATTGGAATATCATTAGTTGTACAGTAAATCCCTTATAAATATAGCTACCCCTATAATAAGACCACCTTGTTATAGTAGCCACCTCTATTTTATAGGACACTGAACTTACAGCAAAAACATAATCAGTGATTCCTTTATTAGGCAGCCTTATTATTACTCCAACTTTCTTAGCTTTAAAAGTGGCTCTGTTAGTATGGTTTCACTGTAGTGAGCCCTTGTCAATACTATTTTAATGCATAAATGATATTTAACATACCAATATAAGGCTACTTGCAATTGGTATTAGAAATTACACTGTAAAAATACTATACAAACAGCAGTGATTACAAGGCTACACATTAACACTTATAACTCATGATCTACTATTGGTCCCAACTTTAAACTCACAGTGATGAATGATAGGTATTAGAGCAACATGTAAACCAAAAATAAATTTAATTAAAGAATATATATGTTTGAAAATGAAGATCAAAGGAAAAAGCTACCTTTTTGTGGTTTGACCTTTTCCTTTGAGCAATTATAAAATATTATATATCACCTGAACGAGAATTAAATAAGGATTTCAAAACTCTAAACTAGAAATTTCTACATCAATCACAAGCAAAGTTATGGTCATTTTATTGAAGACGTGTAAGCAAAATAAAATTTTCAGCAGAAACTTTGAGTGGTCATAACTTAAAGGGAGACCAATGAAATGAGCTAAATTTTGGTGTGAGAAAGTTTCTTGATAGGGTCCATGTTTGTGCCAAATTTCATGAAAATCGAAAGGGGTCCGGATTTTTTTTTGTTGATTTGGTATGGAATGACCCACATACAAGTTATGTAATTTTGTGAAAAATGTAGTTCAGGATTTATGGTTTATTTAAGGATCACTCATTTCCACACAGGATATCATAGATGAGCAAGTATAAGGAAAATTAGGAATTTTTAGATCGATTAGGGATCCAAGAAATAAAAAAGTAGGGAGGTTGCCTACACCTGAAGATATACTAGTGGACATTTAATTCTTATCCCCATAACTGAATTAGGGATTAAATTACAGCTACCTTCAGGCATATGCGACCTCCCTTGTTTCACTACTTTTTATTTCTATGATTCCTAATTGAATTATAAAATTCCTAATTTTTCCTTGTATTTGTTTTGTAACATTATTATGACTGCACTATAAACCTAACATAAAATCTAGCCTTGGAGCAATTACCATTAATTTTAATATGCAATGCACTACAGTTAATGACATTTTACAGTGCACAGGTAGGCTTCCCTAGATTGAAGGGCTTCGACTTGACCGTAACCTTAAGCCTACACACCACAAACAATTTTGATTGACCAAGCCTACACATGTTTAGTTATATATTCATGGCTTATTTTATTCATGGCTTGAAGCTTCAAGCCTTTGACAACGGTGTATCCTAAAATATAAACAGTTCCACAAGTTCTGTACACAGAAACTATGATACAGATGATAATGGCTCAAAAACACTAATTTCATAAAAGTTGCAAATCATTAAATTTGGTGTGATCTTTAGCATTTTAGAAACAAAGCCTTTTAGAAAGTAATAATTAAAGTTCACGTGGTCTGAAAGCTAGCTATAGACTACTGTATAAATAATATGAAGCCCCGAGTATGTCGCTTATCATGCTGCATCTGCTCTTTCATTTGCAGTGAGTTTGCAGCAATATACTGTAGTTGAATTATAGCAATTGCCCCAACAGGATGCTGTAAAAAACATGGAATGTGGAATGGAATGGAAGTATGTTCCTTTGGTAAAAGGTTTTGACTAATAAATTGGCTATGCTTAATCATATTCATGCAAGGTCAATAGAGCAACCATCTGTTTTTGGGAGTGACAATGCACCTCTGAAATCTGTGTAAAGGATATTCGCTATGCAGATTTGCTCTGATACAACTATTTACCATATGTTAGTGTGCTACCAGTGTGCAGGGCCACTTAAACATGGGGCAAGGACAACTAGAGCAATCTTTTCCTGTTTGAGGCCTCAGTAAAATGTGTTTGATGTACTTTTCCATATTGTACAGACCCCTCTTTTATTTTCTACCCCTTTCCCCTGCCAGTGTGCTCTGCCAGTGTGGCTTGTGGGATAAGGTGGGAGTCAACTAGGCATATTTGCTTCAACAGATCATTTCGTCTATCTGAGAGGGCCAACAGGGACAAGGGGCAAAAAATAAAAGTAGGTCCCTTACAGTACATCAAACGCATTTTTCCTAGAATGCCAAGCAGCCCAGGGTAGGGGAAAATTACTCCAGTTGCCTCTCCCCTAATACTGTACCCCTAGATGGTTGGTACCCCTAGGTGGTTGGTAACACGTTCATATGGTAAGTAGCTGTTCAGAGCAAATCTGCATAGCAGATGTCCTTACACAGATACTAGAGTGCATTGTCACTTTCCTAAGGGCCCAAGAACACATTGTATAGTAAATTTAGTGACTGAAGACCTTACGTGAATATGATCAAGCATAACCAATTTATTAGTCAACAAAGGAACATACTACCATTCCATTTCATTTATTCCATTCCATTCCATATTCCATATTTTACAACGTCCCTTCTATAGCTATGATATTATTTATACCAGGATTCCATAAGCTGCGAAAGGTGCATACCATGTCATTGTCCTTTTGAACTTGTATTGTGATATACAAATGTTTAGTTACAGTATAAGGGACACATAACCATTGGAAGAGTCTTAACTTCTAAGCTGAAGCATACCTAATGTACATTACTTTAATAGCTGCTGTCCATGCCTGTGATGCCTCCTTTCAATTCAGAGCCACCTGGAGTCAGGCATGGCTTCTCCACATGTGCCTTATAAGGGTACAAAATATTTATACATGAAATTTTGGCATCACTCATTGTTTCACAATTTCTAAGTTACAAAAATAAAACCAATGAAAGAAAAGCTGCTTAATGTCTGACATGAAAACAAATTCTCCAGTACAATTACAGTGGATTAGGGGTAATTACCTTACCATCGAGATTTCTGATTTCACTCAAGCAGTGTATGATATTTCACCAAGTTTTGGACCACTTGGTGCATGCCTTATATAGTTGCATGATCATTAATATACATTCACAACTATTTCAGTTTCCTACATAACCAGCACTGTACCGAAAATCTATAGCTATACATAAACAGTAGCTATGTATGACCAGCTTACATTGCTTCAAGAGTTAAGGTTATCAATATTACGTATATTGCATGTTTCCTGTCACATAGTGCAGCAAAAAGTGATGCGGGCAGGATTGATTATTAATTTTACACTTGACTATTCCATGTGAATACATATATGATTATTGTTCAGTATTGAGGCTGAAAAGCCTGTACACCCATTCATTCACATACATGCAACAGCAGATACAATGAACACAACAAAAGAACATATATCTGAAGTTATGAAGTTAGTTATCTATACTACAGCCAATTTAAACTTAAGTAGCTAATGTCTTAGTATCTAATGTCTTTGAGCAGGCTTTAGGACCAGGTGTCCTACAAACCCTCAGCACTTGTGCTGTAAAGCTTTAATAAAATAACTAGTGTCTATTTGGTTCTACTTGGGGTACTTAGAGATAAGGAGTCACTCTCTAGAATTCCTATGGATATAATTACATGAAAATATCAAGGAGAAAACATCCTGACCGCCTGGTAGACTCCTGTAAGCGTTCGAGCGTAAATCGGATGGCTGCAGGTTCGAGGCTACCTAGGTCTAGTCATGGATTTTTTCTCCTTTCTGCAACTTTTCAAACACACCTTAAGTAGCTAATGTCTTAGTATCTAATGTCGTTGAGCAGGCTGTAGGACCAGGTGTCCCCTCAGCACAAAGCTTTAATAATAAAATAAATTAGCTCTACGTTTTCCACATTACCACTTGCAAGATTGTTTCAGTTATTTATCACCCCAATACCAAAATAGTTGACAAATCATAAACAATGAGCAGAGGGCTAGAGTGAACATTACATGCTATACATGACTGCTGTTTAGATTAGAGTAACTATCTCGATCTTGAAGGTGCTAAAGACTGTGTATCCTGTTGAACAAGAATGGAAGAGCTCCAAGAGAGATGAATTAAGTGTTAAATAACACATATAATAATTCCTTGCACAAAGAACAAAGTCAAATTAGGTATGGCAAGGATGGATACAAAAATAAAACAACTAAAATAATCCTTGCTACGAGCAAAGAATATTCTCTGGGACGTGGTGATAGCAGTGATAGCAATTGCTGCTGCTCTATCAAATGTTATTTTAGAGTGGGAGAAACTTTGATTTGAAATGTTTTTCATTGCTGTAAAAGTAATGGCCAAGGCAGCCAATTTCAACAGTGTAGTACTGACTCACAAAGCCCAAGCAAAAAAGCTCAACAACAATTTATTGGTACTCAGGCATTCCTTTTTACGCTGACGTGTAGCAGTAAGGTCAGTATAAGAGTTAACTGGGGCAGGTGAGTTCCAGTAATGAGACAGCTTTCAATTCTTTGTTATACACAATAATATCAGGCCGGTATGGGCATACTAGTAAACAGGCGGAATTGTGGCAGGAGGTGAATCTGATGCATGTTGGCTATCCAAATCAGCAAGTATTCCAACATTGTCTAGACACGTTCGCAGTTCAGCCATCAGGCATGACTATACAGCATCATGATGATAAGTATACCTACCTTGTTGTAAAGCCACAGGACAGCCATTCAATATATGATGGCAAGTAGGACGAGGCAACTGACAAAGAGAACAAGTTGCTCCAATTTGTATGTGCCAGTGATAATGGAGTAGGCAGGGTATCAGATGAAGCTTGTAGCACAAATGAGAGCTGGCCTGGGTGAAATCCTAACAGAAGCCGATTCCACAACTTTGATTCTGCTTCCAGAGTAGCACTGTTTTCAAACTTACACAGTACTGAGAGAGTGTCCAGCTTCTCTTGACAAAGTTTTGTTAATGGCAAGGTCCCTTTAGTCACCTCTCTGCTACTCATGTTTATATACGCAGCTAAATACATTTACCTTCATACTCAGTCATTCTGTGCTTTCCTCCATCATGAAATAGCACAGTGTACATTCACGTGATCTATAATAATTAAAATTTGGTGTGGCTACCTAAAACTTTGTTGTGGATGGTGACGGGAAACAAGGAATAAAAATAATAATGATGGCCTAAGGCCACATAGACTTAATTATTAGTTTCTCATCCCTGCCCGCATCACCATTTGTTCTTACAGTACCTCATCAAGGATTTTTTACACCACTAGTGGCTGAGTGCAGCCATCCAGCATGTTTTAAAGTTGGTACCTTGCTAGAGCAGCTTAAGGAAACTGAGTCATATAGCTAGCTAATATTCAGCTACTTAGTTAGTAAAAAAAAACCGCCCTCCCGCACTGACAATTTGAATACAGGAAGATGAGAAGCTAATAATTAAGTTTATGTGGTCTAATAAATAGTCCATGCATGTAGCTACCCAAGCATTGCTGCCACACACACATCACGTACTTTACACTGCAGTCACGTCCCCAATACAACAGCAATTTAAAGCTAGGTGCACCAGTCCAACCCTATTTAGCTACCTAGCTACGTTGTAACTATACAGACTACAGTCATAGCGGTTATTTAGCTAACTATTTCTACCTGATAAACGTAGTGAACGTACCGTATCACCACAGAGAGTAATCACGTTCCTTATCATTTGGTTGCAGGACTGTCCTTCTTCACACACCATCATCCTGTCATTTTCGTCCGTGCTTCCTTCCGACACTAGCCTGTTAGCAGCCAACAGGCAGGTCGTCGGTGTGTTAAATGTCGCGTTAAAAGCATTGATACAGGCTGTGCTTGGACGCTGAGCTGCTGAAAGGGCAACACACGAAGCAATCACAAAAATAGCCAACATCTTTTCACAACTATAGTATTTGAACTGATGTCGCTAGTCTCTGATCTATACTATATATAGCTATATCTATATTAGGCATTCCAGTAACTTATCCTTTCTCCGTATATTCCCCCCTGGCACAAATAACAGCTCGCGTTTAACTTGGGATTGCTCCGTAGTCCGAGCTCCAATGAGCAGAATGAGGATGAAAATCGCTATGGGATTTGTCCACACGCTGATCAGTCATTATGAAAATTTTTAGTTTTATCGCCGGTGCTTGTTTCAGTGTAATATATTAACTCTTGGTAATATGTAGAATATTTTAAAACGTATTGCTGGGTGGAAAGTAAACGCCTGCTCCAGAGCAATTTTCTGATGGCTGTGTCAACAGCTCAAAAGTATCATAAACCACATCAAAGTCGGAATAACAATACCTTAATTGAAACCACAACGGGTATTTATTGTTGCATCATTGTGGCACCTCCACTTTAGTTGTTTACCTTTATAAGTTGTTAACTTGATTTTTTTACTTACTTGAGATAGCCACTTGCCTATGGGTATACACCATTGTATTGAGAAGTGTGCAGTAGGTGAAACATGTTTGCTCACCACAAAGCATACCCAGAGATTGCTGGGATCCGACAAGATCTGAAGTTACTCTCATTACATGTATAAGCTTGCAGCTAGAAGTAACTACAGTTTCTAGATAGTACAGATTGCTAGATGGCTTCCTGATTCAATCATGCCATTTTCCCTTAAAATGTTTGGGGAGCCCTGGAGAAAAAATGTACCTTTTTTCAGTTTTTAAGCACTGTGCATGCCAAAGTAGCTAATTCCAACCCTACAAACTATATATTCCTGAGATAAGCAATCAATACTTTATCTTTTGAGCATATAAAAAGTCCAAAATTCAAAAATCGGGCGGATGGGTTTATGAGACTTACATTTAATCCTTTAAACATTTAATATGAGTTAATGCTCATTATTGCTATGATGGTTATGCACTTGTCAATTTCATGCCCCACCCCCACCCCCGAATGGATTTGACATTGCTTCTTGTCCCCAACCCTGGGGAAATTGACAGTTACCCAATTCACTGATTGATTTTTGGTATACCAGTAGTTGCATATCTAAACAATAAAATCACACTTGCTATAATTTTACTAGCTACAGGTGTATACCAGGTTAATTACTAGTCGCATGCATGAAATATGCGCTTATTCTTGAGGTGCTGTCAAATCCCCTACTAGGGGGTGGGGACATAGTGGGGATTTGACAGCCGATTTGCCCCAGTAGTGGGGAAATTGACACCACCGACGATTTGTCAAATCCCCTGTATTCCCCCACCCCTGACAGCACCTCAAGAATAAGCGCTTATTTCATGCATGCGACTAGTAATTAACTTGGTATACACCTGTAGCTAGTAAAATTATAGCGAGTGCGATTTTATTGTTTAGAAATGCAACTACCGGTATACCAAAAATCAGTCAGTGAATTGGGCAACTGTCAATTGCCCCAGGGGTGGGGACCAGGAGCAATGTCAAATCCCCACTTGGGGTGTGGGGAGGGGGATGAAATTGACAAGTGCATTACCAACTCATTTTTTTTTTCAAACAATGAATGGTTAGCTATGCTGTGGCACCTGACTGTCATGTAGGAATGTTAATTAGCTATACTACATCCTTTTGAAAATACAATCAAGTCTATCATCTTTCAGCTTTACTGGGACTTCTACAACATTCATAAAATTCCTGCACTTCCATAACTACCCTTACCAAGTAGCTAGCTAAGTAGACTAGCTATAGATAGTTCTTTTTTCATACCATGACTCTTATTGAGATCCTATACTGTATACGTTCATCATTAACATTTCTTACTGTACTACAGCAACTACATTAATTTTATTTGTAAGAGTCATCATAAGTTTGTAAGATCATGAATTAGATCATGTCTATAGTTTTGATCATAAGTTAAGAACTCATCAACTCATTACACTAATGTTAATGTTATAAGTTAACATTTAAGTTGAGTATTCGCTGGTAAGTAACACAATAACTTGCCAGTACTGGCACAGAATTCCAGTATTCCATAAGTGCTTGTAATTTATATGCACCTAACTCTTGGCACTTTATCGACCTTTTTTGTACGTCAGTGTAGTTACACTGTAAAATTTATAGTGTTTGTGTTGTCAAATATCCTAATAGAATGCTCACTATACTAATAGAAAACAAACATTTTCAATTTCAAAGAAAACATGATTATAGAAGCCGGTTGATTTGAGCTAGGTCCACAAGTGACTGAAGTGAGTTAGCATAATAGGAATTCAAAAGGAACCAATATTAACTGAAATGTGCATTGCTAGCTTTCTATACGATGTCTTCTCCGTATCCATTGATAAGTGCATGTTGCAATGATAATGCCATTTTGGTCTTGTAGGTTTACTTGGCCATTGGTACTTGTGAGAGCATAGGTTTACTTGATGAGTGGATTAGAGGAGCAATTAACCGCATAAGCTTAGATGACGTCTACTCATGTACTCAGTCTAGTGGACTCCAATCGATATAGCTGAGAACAGTTTTACTAATATATAACCACCTACCCTATTGTCTGAATAAAGAATTACCACTCTCATGCATAGCATACTGTGACTTTATTGTAACAGCTTAGTTATAAGCTCACAGTGGTCTAGATTAAGTTTCGTTGGCTGCATGGAGGAATTTAACTTTCAGCAGTTAAATGACATCACCAGCCTACGTTGGTCATGGTCATAAGGATCAACACCTCTATATTATATAGTCCAGCTGTACATAAAAATTACAGTACATATGTAACTGTACAGAAATTCCGCTGATGTTAAACTTACACATGTGTGCATGCCATGCTTGAACACTGTTTAGATAGCTGAAAGCTATTGATGATCTCTAAAGTAAAATATCTATTATAGTACTATTCAATACATTATTGGTTGTATTTTTGATGACGCAGCACAACCATAGGCTTAATTTGTGTACAGTACACAGTTATGACACCTGATTGTTACCTATTATACCAGTAGTATGGTGTAGTTATACTCTACTCATATCACATGCACATTCCTTATAGCTAACTTAGTGAAACTATAAGAATTGCATACAGAGTATACAGTTACAGTTCATATTCATTGAAATTCTCTGTAGTGTAATTAGGCACTCTTTTGCCAAACAAGAACCATATACTATTTCATATAGTGAAATAGTATATGATTCTTGTTTGGCAAAAGAATCATAACATATATAGTTTTTATTTATTTTAGATCATGGTTTTTGTTTAAGCTCTAATTTGTACAAGAAATATAGTGTGATGATTCCACAGTGCAGGTATTTTCCTGGTACGTCTGATAGAAATAGTGAATTTACCATGTATCAAGACACACGATAGTGTGTCGTGCGGCCCAAGAAGCCGGCGCGCCACACCGTGAGTATATTGACAGGAAGAACGAAAACGTCATTTTCACACCTTTGTATCTCGGTGATCACTTATCTGATTGGCACCAAATTTGCTACACAGTTGCCCGCCAGCCAAGGGAGTCTACATTCCAAATTTGAAGGAAATCGCTCCAGCCATTTCCGAGATACGAGCTGCCAAAGTTTCGTTTTTTTTTCTTCGTTTTCTTCTTCTTCTTCGTCTTTTCGCACACTTGCAAAAATTGCTATAACAAGCAAACGCGTACTCCGATCGCCTTGAAATTTGGCACACAGAAAGGGAGTCCAAAGGCGAATCCTAGCATCTAGTTTAGTACAAATCCGATGAATGGTTCAGGAGTTATGACCGATTATTCGCGTAAAACAAGATCGATTTGTTGTCACGCCTACAGGGTAAACCGCTTCATGGAATGATTTGAAAATTGCTATGTAGATGGAGTAACCATCGTAGGAGTGCCTTTTGGTGGTTTGAAAGGAATCGAGATAAAGACCACGGAGATATGACACAAAACCCAACCTGTGTCACAATTACGCGATCGATTTTTATGAATTAAAAAGTATTAGTTTTCACGCCTACTAGGCAAACCGCTTAGAGCAATGAGCTGAAAACCGGTGTATATCTGGAATAATCTTCATAGAAAGTTCTTGCAGTAGTACAGAAGAATCGGATTACAAACCACTGAGTTATGATTCGAAAGCCAACTCCGTGTAGCAAATGCGAGATCGAGATACTCTAATAGAACAGTCACCCTAATAGAGCATTCGGCTGATTTATTTACTCCATTATAGAATTTTATTACATCACAAGTTATTCTGTAGGGAGTTCAGCTGCAAACAGTTAATCTTATAGACAGTTCAGCAAGAAGACAGTCACCATGTGGAGAGTTAAGCAAATATATCACTATAGAGATTCAGAACATTACAAGTCACACTGAAGAAAGTTCAGCTATAAACAAGTCATGCACTGTGTAGAGAATTCAGCTACAATTCAGTCACTCTCTAGAGAATTCAGTTACACAGAATTCAGCTACACACAAGTCACTGTGGAGAGAGTTCAGCTACAAACAAATTACCCTTTAGAGTGATCAGCTACAAACAAAACACTTTGCAGGGTGTTCAGCTGCAACAAATCAACCTTTAGAGCGATCAGCAATGAACAAATCAACACAAATCTACCTGTAGAGAGATCAGCTAGAAACAAATCACCCTGAAGAGAGTTCAGCTACAAAAAAATCACCCTGTAGAGACATCAGCTAGAAACTAGACACAATGTAAGGAGTTCAGCTACAAGCAATCAACCTGTAGAGAGTTCAGCTAAAACAAATCAACCTACAGAGAGATCAGCTACAAACAAATCACCATATAGAGAGTTCTGCTACAAACAGATTACCTGTAGATAGATCGGCTACAAACAAATCAACCTGCAGAGAGATCAGCTACACACAAATCACCCTGTAGAGAGATCAGCTAGAAACTACACACAATGTAAGGAGTTCAGCTACAAACAAATCACCCTGTAGAGAGATCAGCTACAAACTAGACACAAAGTAAGGAGTTCAGCTACAGGTAAATTACCCTGTAGAGAGTTCATCTACAAACAAATCAACCTGTAGAGCAATCAGCTAGAAACAAATCACCCTGAAGAGAGGTCAGCTACAAAAAATCACCCTGTAGAGAGATCAGCTAGAAACAAATCACCCTGAAGAGAGGTCAGCTGCAAAAAAATCACCCTGTAGAGAGATCAGCTACAAACAAATTGCCCTGTAGAGAGATCAGCTACAAGCAAAACACCCTGTAGAGAGTTCAGCAACAAAGAAACCACCATGTAGAGAGTTCAGCTACCAACAAATTACCCTGTAGAGAGATGGGCTACAAACAAATCAGCCTGTAGAGAGTTCAGCTAAAACAAATAAACCTGCAGAGAGATCAGCTACACACAAATCAACTTATAGAGAGATCAACTACAAACAAATCACCCTGTAGAGAGATCAGCTAGAAACTACACACAATGTAAGGAGTTCAGCTACAAATAAATCACCCTGTAGAGAGCTCAGCTAAAACAAATCAACCTGCAGAGAGATCAGCTACAAACAAATCACCTTTTAGACAGTTCAGCTACAAATAAATTACCTTGTAGAGAGATCGGCTACAAACAAATCAACCTGCAGAGAGATTAGCTACACACAATTCAACTTGTAGAGAGATCAGCTACAAACAAATCACCCTGTAGAGAGATCAGCTAGAAACTAGACACAATGTAAGGAGTTCAGCTACAAGCAAATCACCGTGTAGAGAGTTCAGCTACAAACAAATCAACCTGTAGAGCGATCAGCTAGAAACAAATCACCCTTAAGAGAGGTCAGCTACAAAAAATCACCCTGTAGAGATATCAGCTAGAAACAAATCACCCTAAAGAGAGGTCAGCTACAAAAAAATCACCCTGCAGAGAGATCAGCTGGAAACAAATTACCCTATAGAGAGATCGGCTACAAACAAATCAACCTGCAGAGAGATCAGCTACACACAAATCAACTTGTAGAGAGATCAACTACAAACAAATCACCCTGTAGAGAGATCAGCTAGAAACTACACACAATGTAAGGAGTTCAGCTACAAATAAATCACCCTGTAGAGAGCTCAGCTAAAACAAATCAACCTGCAGAGAGATCAGCTACAAACAAATCACCTTTTAGACAGTTCAGCTACAAATAAATTACCTTGTGGAGAGATCGGCTACAAACAAATCAACCTCCAGAGAGATTAGCTACACACAATTCAACTTGTAGAGAGATCAGCTACAAACAAATCACCCTGTAGAGAGATCAGCTAGAAACTAGACACAATGTAAGGAGTTCAGCTACAAGCAAATCACCGTGTAGAGAGTTCAGCTACAAACAAACCAACCTGTAGAGCGATCAGCTAGAAACAAATCACCCTTAAGAGAGGTCAGCTACAAAAAATCACCCTGTAGAGATATCAGCTAGAAACAAATCACCCTGAAGAGAGGTCAGCTACAAAAAGATCACCCTGTAGAGAGATCAGCTAGAAACAAATCACCCTGAAGAGAGGTCAGCTACAAACAAAACACTTTGCAGAGAATTCAGCTACAAACAAGTCAGCTTGTAGAGAGATCAGTTACACACAAATCAACCTGTAGAGAGATAAGCTAGAAACAAATCACCCTGTAGAGAGTAGCTACAAGCAAAACACTCTGTAGAGAGTTCAGCAACAAAGAAACCACCATGTAGAGAGTTCAGCTGCAAACAAATCACCTTATAGAGAGTTCAGCTACAAACAAATCATCCTGTAGAGAGATCAGCTAGAAACTAGACACAATGTAAGGAGTTCAGCTACAAGCAAATCACCCTTTAGTGAGTTCAGCTAAAACAAATCAACCTGCAGTGAAATCACCTACAAAAAAGCACCTTGTACAGAGTTCAGCTACAAACAAATTACCCTGTAGAGAGATTGGCTACAAACAAATCAACCAGTAGAAAGATCAGCTACACACAAATCAACTTGTAGAGAGATCAGCTACAAACAAATCACCCTGTAGAAAGATCAGCTAGAAACCAGACACAATGTAAGGAGTTCAGCTACAAGTAAATCACCCTGTAGAGAGTTCAGCTAAAACAAATCAACCTGCAGAGAGATCAGCTACAAATAAATCACTTTACAGACAGTTCAGCTACAAACAAATTACCTTGTAGAGAGATCGGCTGCAAATTAATCAACCTGCAGAGAGATCAGCTACACACAAATCAACTTGTAGAGAGATCTGCTACAAACAAATCACCCTGTAGAGAGATCAGCTAGAAACTAGATACAATGCAAGGAGTTCAGCTATATACAAGCAAAATCACCCTTTAGTGAGTTCAGCTACAAACAAATCAACCTGCAGTGAGATCACCCACAAAAACGCACTTGTACAGAGTTCAGTTACAAATAAATCACCCTGTAGAGAGATCAGCAACAAAGAAACCACCATGTAGAGAGTTCAGCTGCAAACAAATCACCCAGTAGAAAGATCAGCTAGAAGAAGTTACCTTGTAGAGAGTTCAGTTACAAAGAAACCATCATATAGAGAGTTCAGCTACAAAGAATTTACCCCGTAGAGAGTTCAGCTAGAAGAAGTCACCTTGTAAAGAGTTTAGCTACAAAGAAACCATCATGTACAGAGTTCAGCTACAAAGAAACTACCTGTACAGAATTCAACTACAAACAAATTACCCTGTATAGAGATCAGCTAGAAGAAGTTACCTTGTAGATAGTTCAGCTACAACAATTCACCCTGTAGAAAGATCAGCTAGAAGAAGTCACCTTGTAGAGTGTTCAGTTACAAAGAAACCATCATGTAGAGAGTTCAGCTGCAAACAAATCACTCTGTAGAGAGTTCAGCTACAAAGAAACCGCCATGTAGAGAGTTCAGCCTCATACAAACTACCTTGTAGAGAATTCAACTACAACAAATCACCCTGTAGAGAAGAAGTTACCTTGTAGAGAGTTCAGCTACAAAGAAACCATCATGTAGAGAGTTCAGCTACAAAGAAACCACCTAGTAGAGAGTTTAGCTGCAAACAAATCACCTGTAGAGAGTTCAGCTAGAAACAAATCACCCCGTAGAGAGATCAGCTGGACGAAGTCACCTTGTAGAGAGTTCAGCTACAAAGAAACCATCATGTAGAGAGTTCAGCTGCAAACAAATCACCCTACAGAGAGTTCAGCTACAAAAAATCACCCTGTAGAGAGTTCAGCTAGACGAAGTCACCTTATAGAGAGTTCAGCTACAAAGAAACCATCATGTAGAGAGTTCGACTACAAAGACACCACCATGTAGAGAGTTTAGCTGCAAACAAATCACCTGTAGAGAGTTCAGCTAGAAACAAAATACCCTGTAGAGAGACCAGCTAGAAGAGGTTACCTTGTAGAGAGTTCAGCTACAAAGAAACCATCCTGTATATAGTTCAGCTATATTTCAAGTCACCCAGTAGAGAGATCAGCTGCAAAAAAATATCCTGTGGGGAATAATGGGCATTTAATAAATATATGTATATAATTTGTATAATTACTAATGAAATCAAAAATAATTGAAGTACTAAAAGTCTTCTTTAAGTTCTTTTCTTCTTCCTGTAGTAAAGAAAAAAAACACATGGGTTAAAAAAGCCCCAAAGCCAGCCATAGGCCGGCTTTGCAGTATACAAATACAAAAAGAAGTGATATCTAATCAAAAACAGCCAAGCTGTAAAAAAAGGTGCGGCCCCCAAAAAGGCCATGGTGAAAAAAGATGTGAAATCCAAGGTGGCGGCCAAGAAATGGCTGTGATGGTAGGTTAATGGTTACATTTTAATAACGACAATTCAGGTGAATTTTGTGCCGCTTGGTCTTGGCACCAAATTCACCTGAATTGTTGTTATTAAAATGTAACCATTAACCTACCATCACAGCCATTTCTTGGCCGCCACCTTGGATTTCACATCTTTTTCACCATGGCCTTTTTGGGGGCCGCACCTTTTTTTACAGCTTGGCTGTTTTTGATTAGATATATATAAAAGCTTAGATAAGCCGATTTTGAACTTAATATGCATGCATGCTTGAGCTTCTAAAATCTATTCAATAGTAGTTGTGCTATTGCTGACACGGTTTGCATACAGTGTATATAGAGCCGTGATACCTGGTTGTTAACTACAGTATTATACCAGCTGTATATAGCTCTACTGTATAAGTCTAGATCTACTATACTCATATTCCAGTTCATATTCTTTAGCTAACTTGGTGAAGTGCATGCATATACCTCAGCATTCATTACTATTCACAAAATTCCCTGTGATGTAATCAGACATTTCTTTTGATTCATTAACCAAATAGGGACCATATACTATTTCATATCTATTATACCATATTTGAGATCATATACGTATGTTTAAGTACTATACATAGCCATTATAAAAATGACAAAAGAAATAAGGTTGGGAAATGGCAATTAATGCTTGAATGATAGTAAAACACTGTAAAAATTCAACTGGACAGACAGGTGTATACTTCAATCTAATCAAAAACAGCCAAGCTGTAAAAAAAGGTGCAGCCCCCATAAAGGCCAGGGTGAAAAAAGATGTGAAATCCAAGGTGGTGGCCAAGAAATGGCTGTGATGGTAGGTTAATGGTTACATTTTAATAACAACAATTCAGGTGAATTTGGTGCCAAGACCAAGCGGCACAAAATTCACCTGAATTGCCGTTATTAAAATGTAACCATTAACCTACCATCACAGCCATTTCTTGGCCGCCACCTTGGATTTCACATCTTTTTTCACCCTGGCCTTTATGGGGGCCGCACCTTTTTTTACAGCTTGGCTGTTTTTGATTAGATATCACTTCTTTTTGTATTTGTATACTGCAAAGCCGGCCTATGGCTGGCTTTGGGGCTTTTTTAACCCATGTGTTTTTTTCTTTACCACAGGAAGAAGAAAAGAACTTAAAGAAGAATTTTAGTACTTCAATTATTTTTGATTTAGTAGTAATTATACAAATTATATACATATATTTATTACATGCTCATTATTCCCCACAGGATTTTTTTTGCAGCTGATCTCTCTACTGGGTGACTTGAAATGTAGCTGAACTATATACAGGATGGTTTCTTTGTAGCTGAACTCTCTGTAACAGGTGATTTGTTTGCAGCTAAACTCTCTACATGGTGGTGTCTTTATAGCCGAACTCTCTACATGATGGTTTCTTTGTAGCTGAACTCTCTATAAGGTGACTTCGTCTAGCTGAACTCTCTACAGGGTGATTTTTTTGTAGCTGAACTCTCTGCAGGGTGATTTGTTTGCAACTGAACTCTCTACATGATGGTTTCTTTGTAGCTGAACTCTCTACAAGGTGACTTCGTCCAGTTGATCTCTCTACGGGGTGATTTGTTTCTAGCTGAACTCTCTACAGGTGAATTGTTTGCAGCTAAACTCTCTACATGGTGGTTTCTTTGTAGCTGAACTCTCTACAAGGTAACTGCTCCTCTACAGGGTGATTTGTTGTAGTTGAATTCTCTACAAGGTGGTTTGTATGAGGCTGAACTCTCTACATGGCGGTTTCTTTGTAGCTGAACTCTCTACAGAGTGATTTGTTTGCAGCTGAACTCTCTACATGATGGTTTCTTTGTAACTGAACACTCTACAAGGTGACTTCTTCTAGCATGATCTTTCTACAGGGTGAATTGTTGTAGCTGAACTATCTACAAGGTAACTTCTTCTAGCTGATCTCTATACAGGGTGATTTGTTTGTAGTTGAATTCTGTACAGGTGGTTTCTTTGTAGCTGAACTCTGTACATGATGGTTTCTTTGTAGCTAAACTCTTTACAAGGTGACTTCTTCTAGCTGAACTCTCTACGGGGTAATTTCTTTGTAGCTGAACTCTCTATATGATGGTTTCTTTGTAAATGAACTCTATACAAGGTAAATTCTTCTACCTGATCTCTCTACAGGGTGATTTGTTTGTAACTGAACTCTGTACAAGTGCGTTTTTGTGGGTGATCTCACTGCAGGTTGATTTGTTTGTAGCTGAACTCACTAAAGGGTGATTTTGCTTGTAGCTGAACTCCTTGCATTGTATCTAGTTTCTAGCTGATCTCTCTACAGGGTGATTTGTTTGTAGCTGATCTCTCTACAAGTTGATTTGTGTGTAGCTGATCTCTCCGCAGGTTGATTAATTTGCAGCCGATCTCTCTACAAGGTAATTTGTTTGTAGCTGAACTGTCTATAAAGTGATTTATTTGTAGCTGATCTCTCTGCAGGTTGATTTGTTTTAGCTGAACTCTCTACAGGGTGATTTACTTGTAGCTGAACTCCTTACATTGTGACTAGTTTCTAGCTGATCTCTCTACAGGGTGATTTGTTTGTAGCTGATCTCTCTACAAGTTGATTTGTGTGTAGCTGATCTTTCTACTGGTTGATTTGTTTGTAGCCGATCTCTCTACAGGGTAATTTGTTTGTAGCTGAACTCTGTACAAGGTGCTTTTTTGTAGGTGATCTCACTGCAGGTTGATTTGTTTGTAGCTGAACTCACTAAAGGGTGATTTGCTTGTAGCTGAACTCCTTACATTGTGTCCAGTTTCTAGCTGATCTCTCTACAGGGTGATTTGTTTGTAGCTGATCTCTCTACAAGTTGATTTGTGTGTAGCTGATCTCTCTGCAGGTTTATTTGTTTTAGCTGAACTCTCTACAGGGCAATTTGTTTGTAGCTGATCTCTCTACAGGGTGATTTTTATGTAGCTGACCTCTCTTCAGGGTGATTTGTTTCTAGCTGATCTCTCTACAGGGTGATTTTTTGTAGTTGACCTCTCTTCAGGGTGATTTGTTTCTAGCTGATTGCTCTACAGGTTGATTTGTTTGTAGATGAACTCTCTACAGGGTGATTTGCTTGTAGCTGAACTCCTTACATTGTGTCCAGTTTCTAGCTGATCTCTCTACAGGGTGATTTGTTTGTAGCTGATCTCTCTACAAGTTGATTTGTGTGTAGCTGATCTCTCTGCAGGTTGATTTGTTTGTAGCCGATCTCTCTACAGGGCAATTTGTTTGTAGCTGATCTCTCTACAGGGTGATTTTTATGTAGCTGACCTCTCTTCAGGGTGATTTGTTTCTAGCTGATCTCTCTACAGGGTGATTTTTTGTAGTTGACCTCTCTTCAGGGTGATTTGTTTCTAGCTGATTGCTCTACAGGTTGATTTGTTTGTAGATGAACTCTCTACAGGGTAATTTGCTTGTAGCTGAACTCCTTACTTTGTGTCTAGTTTGTAGCTGATCTCTCTACAGGGTGATTTGTTTGTAGCTGAACTCCTTACATTGTGTGTAGTTTCTAGCTGATCTCTCTACAGGGTGATTTGTGTGTAGCTGATTTCTCTGCAGGTTGATTTGTTTGTAGCCGATCTCTCTACAGGGCAATTTGTTTGTAGCTGATCTCTCTACAGGGTGATTTTTATGTAGCTGACCTCTCTTCAGGGTGATTTGTTTCTAGCTGATCTCTCTACAGGGTGATTTTTTGTAGTTGACCTCTCTTCAGGGTGATTTGTTTCTAGCTGATTGCTCTACAGGTTGATTTGTTTGTAGATGAACTCTCTACAGGGTAATTTGCTTGTAGCTGAACTCCTTACTTTGTGTCTAGTTTGTAGCTGATCTCTCTACAGGGTGATTTGTTTGTAGCTGAACTCCTTACATTGTGTGTAGTTTCTAGCTGATCTCTCTACAGGGTGATTTGTTTGTAGCTGATCTCTCTACAAGTTGATTTGTGTGTATATGGCTGATCTCTCTGCAAGTTAATTTGTTTGTAGCCGATCTCTCTACAGGTAATCTGTTTGTAGCTGAACTCTCTATAAGGTGATTTGTTTGTAGCTGATCTCTCTGCAGGTTGATTTGTTTTAGCTGAACTCTCTACAGGGTGATTGCTTGTAGCTGAACTCCTTACATTGTGTCTAGTTTCTAGCTGATGTCTCTACAGGGTGATTTTTTGTAGCTGAACTCTCTTCAGGGTGGTTTGTTTCTAGCTGATCTCTCTACAGGTAGATTTGTGTTGATTTGTTCATTGCTGATCGCTCTAAAGGTAATTGATTTGTTGCAGTTGAACACCCTGCAAAGTGTTTTGTTTGTAGCTGATCACTCTAAAGGGTAATTTGTTTGTAGCTGAACTCTCTCCACAGTGACTTGTGTGTAGCTGAATTCTGTGTAACTGAATTCTCTAGAGAGTGACTGAATTGTAGCTGAATTCTCTACACAGTGCATGACTTGTTTATAGCTGAACTTTCTTCAGTGTGACTTGTAATGTTCTGAATCTCTATAGTGGTATATTTGCTTAACTCTCCACATGGTGACTGTCTTCTTGCTGAACTGTCTATAAGATTAACTGTTTGCAGCTGAATTCCCTACAGAATAACTTGTGATGTAATAAAATTCTATAATGGAGTAAATAAATTAGCCGAATGCTCTATTAGGGTGACTGTTCTATTAGAGTATCTCGATCTCGCATTTGCTACACGGAGTTGGCTTTCGAATCATAACTCAGTGGTTTGTAATCCGATTCTTCTGTACTACTGCAAGGACTTTCTATGAAGATTATTCCAGCTATACACCGATTTTCAGCTCATTGCTCTAAGCGGTTTGCCTAGTAGGCGTGAAAACTAATACTTTTTTTATTCATAAAAATCGATCGCGTAATTGTGACACAGGTTGGGTTTTGTGTCATCTCCGTGGTCTTTATCTCGATTCCTTTCAAACCACCAAAAGGCACTCCTACGATGGTTACTCCATCTACATAGCAATTTTCAACTCATTCCATGAAGCGGTTTACCCTGTAGGCGTGACAACAAATCGATCTTGTTTTACGCGAATAATCGGTCATAACTCCTGAACCATTCATCGGATTTGTACCAAATTTGATGCTACGATTCGCCTTTGGACTCCCTTTCTGTGTGCCAAATTTCAAGGCGATCGGAGTACGCGTTTGCTTGTTATAGCAATTTTTGCAAGTGCGAAAAGACGAAGAAGAAGAAAAAAAAAACGAAAAAAAAAACGAAACTTTGGCAGCTCGTATCTCGGAAATGGCTGGAGCGATTTCCTTCAAATTTGGAATGTAGACTCCCTTGGCTGGCGGGCAACTGTGTAGCAAATGTGGTTCCAATCAGATAAGTGATCACCGAGATACAAAGGTGTGAAAATGACGTTTTCGTTCTTCCTGTCAATATACTCACGGTGTGGCGCGCCGGCTTCTTGGGCCGCACGACACACTACCGTGTGTCTTGATACTTTCAAAGAACCACAGTAGTGGGTACTGATAGAAATCGCCAATAATTTTTTTACTAAGTATCATTATAACACTCAGCAAACATCATCCCAATCTTAAAGGTTTGCTGTAGTATAGAACAGGTCTACTAGTAAAAACTGAAATAATCACTTACACTGCATGATCTTCTGGGAAACGTGTTCAGGATAACAAGTTGGAAGTTGTTAAAAACCAGGCACCCAGTTAATACTACTATCCCTTGATAAATATGGAATTCAACAACTATATAATTATATGTAAGAAATGTATTTCAATTTCATAAAATCTTGTTGGAAGGATTTGGGATTGCTCTGAAGACATTTTTGGCCTCAATTACACCTAACCAATGCTGCTAAGCTGTGGTGTAAGAAAAATAAGGCTGGTTATCCAAACCCAATGGTTCCAGGCAATGGTAAAAGTGTGTTCTGATAAGTGAATAGTACATTCAGATACCTGAAACCCATACAGAGCCCTGTTGAAATATTTTAATAGAACATTTATACTGTACAAGTACACAAAAGTTTTTGGAGTTTTTAACTAGAGTAGGGACTATAGCACATCGATAAAAAGTACTGGAACAAGCTGGAGTAGTGCATGATATTAAAAATCACAGTTAAACAATAAGAATTACGTATCCCTACTGTGTTCAAGATACCATAATGGAAATGCACAGTAGGGATATAACGCTTCTTATTGTTTTACTGTGATTTAATATCTTGCACTACTCCAGCTTGTTTCAGTACCTTTTATTGATGTACTATGGTCCCTACTCTAGTTGAAAATTCCAAATTTTTTTGTGTATTTGTTTGATAACTTTTTTTTGTAAATAATTCAGGTGAGCCCACTTATAATGCAACAAAAGAAAGAAATGGCATTGTGCGCCCCAGTTATATTATTATTGTCTGAAAATTGAAGTATCCATTACACTTCGTTGTCAACCCATTACACAGCAGTACGAATCAAGAACTGTTCGAAAAGCACCTCTGCAATCAAAGTAGCCACTATGAAAAATATGGACGATTTCTGTTACGAAGGGAATCCATCACATGCTACTGCCAAATTGACACTTTTGTTGTCAGCAAAGATGAATGGGACACAAAGAAGGACACTGGTAAGTCCATGAAGAATGCATTGTATGTACTACGGTATGCCAGAAGGCACCTCTCGGGCTGAAGCGACATCAAACAGTGAAAAAATCAAGTCCGTAGCCTTAGCTGTTATCAAGTTACACTTGTCTGAAGGCATCAGTTACTCAGTCACTGAGTCAGTCATCACTAGAAAATTCCATTAAATAAAATTCCTAAGTAACTTATTGAAATCATTTTGGGTCAATCTGAAGGCTTGTTTGGGCTTAGGTTTACCTAACCAATACTGCCTCATCGTCGTCAAAGAAAGTGAAACTGGATTTTGGGTGATGTTTTTTGTGGGCGATGCCTACACCTGTCGTCCCTATTATACAGTACTATCGTACTGTATAATATAGAACAGTCATTTCCAATTTTGGATAGGATAAACAAGTAACTGCATGAGGGTCTACTGTATTACAGAATTATTAGAGGATCTTCAAAGCAGAATGTGGAGTATTTTGGTCAGCTATGCACATGCTTGAACACTCCTGTCACCACTACCTATCACTGCCTGTGTAGACAGAACATTGTAAAAATTTCATCCATCACCTTGTATATAGTAGGAAAGTTTGACAGTAAGCAAGCACATTTTGGGAAGAAAAAAAATTGTTCAAACTTTTCTCCTTCGCACCCACTTGATAATGAATAACAGGTGTAGCTTCCCTTGTTGTAGTGCTAGAATATTTACCAAACTTTCTTGTAATACATTTTTGATACATACAAGTACAGTACATGGTGATGCGTACACATTTTTTCATGATGTATGTACGCATAAAGTATCGTCCAAATGTATTGCCATACTCCTTTACAAAGTGACAAATGGGTTAGTGCAATTTGTAATTAAGTAAACAGTGTTCATGCAATACTCTAGAAACTACAAGTGATTGCTACTTGCTGGAGTGCCTGATTTGCTGGCATGATAAGAGATGGCTATTCAAGATTAAAACACTTGAGAGAGAATTCTAGATTAAAGTGCAACATTGCATTGAAGCATTGCGTATACTGCATATACATCAGATGATAATTGATGACCGAGGATGCACGGCACCATTTATTTCTTTTGATGCAATATGCATGGGTTCACCAGTCATAAAATTTTACTTTACAAAAAAATTAACAAACAAGTGCACAAAAAATTGGAATTTTCAACTATAGTATAGGGAACATAGCACATCAATAAAAAGTACTGAAACTAGCTGGAGTAGTGCATGATATTAAATCAAAGAAAAAAAACAATAAGAAGTGTTATATCCTTACTATGCTCAAGATACCATGATAGAAATGCACAGTAGGGATATAACATTTCTTATTGTTTTACTGTGATTTAATATCGTGCTCTACTCCAGCTTGGTTCAGTACTTTTATCGATGTGATATGGTACCTACTCTTAGACTAGTTGAAAATTCTGTACATGTGTTATGACTAAGTAAGGATTTGTAATAAGACTCTTTAATGTGGGAAGGGCAGGATTTTAAATATTTGTGTAAGAAACCTAAGGCGGAACTTAGAGATTTTGGAAGTATGAGTTTAGTTTGTTGTTAATGATTCCTAGGTATTATTTAACTGATGGTATTTGTTTATGGCTTTACTATCCATGCTGTAGGTGGTGACTATTGGCAAACGTCTGTTTGTGACATAAAGAAATTCACACTTATCAAAGTTGAATAAAACTGCCAGTCTTTGGACCACTTGATCAGTTTATTGATGTCATTCTGGAGAGAAATACAATCTTCTATTGATTTTATGATACAACAAGATATCATCAGCATAGAGAATTATTGTAGAGGTAACGATTAGGGATACACATATCATTATTCACAAAACATAAAAGGAGAAAGAGGGTTAGGATGGTTCCTTGTAGGTACACCAGATGTAACTGTGGAGGAGTTGCTACTAATACCATCTATTGTTACTCATTGGCTTCTATTGTAAAGATAGTGTTTAATCCAAGTTCTATCCCACTGAAGTCCTACATCAAAATAAAAAACTGGGAGTACATGGTAGTTAAACCCCGGGAATGGTACTGTAGTTAAACCCCAGTACATATTATACGGAAATATGTACACATTCAGTTGAAAGAAGTGCAATCAAAGCAAATTGAAGCCTTACACATTATAAAACTACAAATTCAGCAAAAAGTAAAGCCATACACACTATCTAAACCAAAACAGCCAAGCTGCAAAAAAAGTGTGGGCCCCCAAAAAGGCCAAGGTGAAAAAGATGTGAAATCCAAGGTGGCAGCCAAGAAATGGCTGTGATGGCAGATTAATGGCAAAATTTTTAATTACAACAATTCAGGTGAATTTGCGTTGCCTCCTCCACGGATTCGGCACCAAATTCACCTGAATTGTCGTAATTAAATTTTTGCCATTAACAGCCATTTCTTGGCCGTCACCTTGGATTCACATCTTTTTTCATCCTGGCCTTTTTGGGGGCTGCACTCTTTTTACAGCTTGGCTGTTTTGGTTTAGATAATAATAATACATCCAGCAGTTGCGCTCTTATTGGCTTGATCATCTATCGTGGGCAATTATAACGAATCAGGTGTTGTCGATCATTAGTTGTAACATGGAGGACTAAGGCTTTTGTCTGATATGTGTGCCATCATCCTCAGGTAACATGCTTATCTGGTAAAGCTGTTGTGCCCATGCTACAACTATTGCATAATATTCAACACTTAAGCTACAACACACTTGTAGTTTAGTGTATTATGCATTAATTGAATCGACCCTGTCTTTTAATTTATCATTACCAACAAAGGTGTTAGGTACTATGCCTTTTTGTTTCCCATTATGCCACAACTTTAAGATAATCACTGTGCTTATGTAACTATTACATAAAATGCAAGATTTTGAAAAAAACATTGCACCTGACATATGAAAAACACCATCATCTGACCACTCAATTATTATTATTATTATTACTAGGACCGGGTCACACATAACCAAGTAAATTTGTTAACATATAAAACAACTTGTATTTGCTTTGTCTAATTGTGATGTATAATAAGTATTGTAGGACCTCCATTATCCGAACATCTGTTTCAGTTCAATGTTAAAAGCTTCCAGTTAAGTGAATTTGTTCAAATAAATGAAGCCCATTTGTTTATATAGAGTTATGTTCAACTACTCTAATAAAACATACACTTACTCTAATAGAATGTTCATGTAATGGCAAAATACTCTAATAGGTCACACATTCCTGAGTACAGTGGTCCCTTTAATGTTCGGCCATCGATACCCAAATGTTTTGTTATTCAAACAGAAGTGACTGTTCTATTACAGTATTTTGTTTCAGAGTGTACACTGTATGTTCTATTAGAGTATTTGAATGGAATTCTGTATATAAATCAATCGGTTTTAACTTCCCATTATTTAATGAATTTAAATAATAGAAGGACCACTGTACAGATAATAAGGGGCAAGCCATGTACACAGTGTACATACACAAAATACATGGCAATATTATAAAGTTGATGTCACCAGTACCAATACAAAGACACTGAAAGCTCAGTACACAACAGTCACACATTGTAAACTAATAATGGATATTATAGCAATTTATTAAACAGTGGATCCTCAGTAATCTGAACAGCACTGTTCTCAAGTTGATAAAAGTAGTAAAATTGTTCAGATTATTGACTATATACAGAACCGTATTCAAATACTCTAATAGAACAAACACTTGTTCTCAAAATACCCTAATAGAACAGTCATTTCTAACTGTTGGGATTAGCAAGTGTTCAAATTACAGGAGTTTGGATTAGCGAGGATCTATACTGTCCACATACATTATAAGCTATATGCCAATAGTTTATATGATAGAATCTTAGTATGCACACTACCAACATGGCTACGCACTCCCAAAATGACTAGCTCATTACCTTTACATTAGCACTGCTATTGTAGCCATCAGTACTCTGATATAATTGTAAAGTGATAGGTTTATTTGCTACGGTAGCTATAAGCCATGTTTATACACAAAATTAATTTCATTCTACGAAGTGTACAGAAAAGTGTATCTACAATAGATTGGTCTTAACCAGTAGTCACACATCCAAACTGCTGCAAGGTATGGTGAAAGTGATCTTTAAATAAGATGCTCAAAGCTATAGTATTATTCTCTGACATGTGTGCCTATATGCACCAAATGGACAGTACTGATATGTCTAGGGAAGCTGTATACATGAAACACTAACAAGTATTATTTATAAGAAAAACTGCTCATATCAGTGATTTTACACACAAGCTGGCAAATTCACTCTAATTATAAGACGCTGCTTGTATTCATTCATCAATTAGAGTATTACAGTCTACATGAATCTTATGTTTGATGCTGTCTGTAAGCTTACATGGAGCCAAGCCCATGGCCACTAGCAAGAGTTCATAATATATAAAGAGAGGAGAGTATCCTACTTCAGTATAGCCTGTACATATACGCATATCTCGAAGCGATGATGCAATACCTATAGTCACTTTTAATGTGTTAGTTGGTCAGGGTATCTACTCAGCATTCAGTTTCAATAACCCTTGTAGTTTGCAACAAGCAGTCCACTGATGACATTGTCAACACTCCTTAACACTGTATGTATAACTTGATATGACATCCTAAAGAAATCAAAGGTTTACTGTATTACTTAGAGATACACACCCTGTACATGATCATGATAAGTGGGTGTGGCTCACAACAAAAAAGATTGTAGCAGGACTAAGTTAAAACACTTCAATGTGAACTAATTGATACATTGCACACATGATCCAATCCAGATATTTGATTATGCATCGGATGATCTAACCCTGTGAAAGGGATCAGTGAACAGCTCACTGTGACTGAGCACTAAATCTACAAGGCAGACATTTCAGCACAACAAACATTCAGGATACAAATTCATCCTTCTGTCAGCCTACAACATGTGCAACAGTGTAGAGACAATTTACCAGTAAATTTAATAAAAATTAAATAATGTGTATTTCGCCAAATTGACAACTGCAAATTGCCTAAATATTATTTTGTTGTTACACAGCATTTACACATGCTTTGAGGTTATGCTATGACGTTATCACTCGTCAGCAGAAGTCTACCAAGTGAGTGGGCAAAAGACAATACCAGTTACAGTAATAATCAGTTTTTCCATACCGGTTCACAACACTATTACACAGAAAACAAACGTCAACTCTGTGCTCGGTGTACATACATAAAAAATTTTATATGGTCAACTTATATAAAGCTAATGTCCCCAATACCATGTATGACACTGAACAGGAACATTATCAACCCCATCTGCTTTATTCTCAGTACAACCTAGTAACAATACTACAGTATGCTATAAAAATTATAGCATTACAGATGGACCAGCCAACACAACACAGAGTAACAATATTAAAGAAAGATTGAAAGATACCCATTACTTAATTTCACTGAATGTATGTACAATAATCATACATGTGACCATCTCAGTGAAAACCTGTCTAGTTCGCAAACCTCCGAATATATATTTTTTATTTCTCAGCATTATCTGCATAGTCCAAGGAATGGTTCACCAAAGTTTCAGCCTTCTGTGGTGAGTCGGTTTGGAATTACAGCGCTAGAAAGTAGGAAGAACAAGGAAATCAATTTGTACGGTGACTATAAACTAAAAATAAACTACAGGCACTTACATTCGCAGCCATAACTTCCATTTGGATTACTTTACAAAGTTGAAATTTGGCTTACAATGTTCACCATGGATTGGCAGATCAACTAAGGTATAGTGTTTGCCTTGCATTCACCTGTGCATAGGGGTATGAAGGCGGTTTTGTTAAAAAAAACAAAACAGCAATAACTTTGTTTACGTCTACTGATCTGTAAACAAACTCACGTGACACGCAAACCATTGGAAGATTTTTGAACTCCCCATGAGTAAGATGGTGTATAGTTTAATCGATTTGAATCTTCCTTCTTCGAGTACTGGCCCGATAAAATCTTACATATTTTTTCTTTTAGCATATGTCATTTTACGGATTATTTTAAAATTTCGATTTTTTCGATACTCATGGCTTGTCGGGACTAGACGGGTATTCGCTGAGACGGTAAGTCATCATGATTGATGATGATGAATTCTTGTGTTTGTGGAAATCGCAGTGAAATAATTAGGAATTTTTAGAGCTAAAAGGCCATTAATAAATTTGTAGCTACAGCAAGGTAAGACGTATCCTTTTACGACGGTGTTGTAATGTAGGCCAATTGAGACTTTGTAGCATGGTGGTGACACTGTGACTGCAATTATAGTATCCATTTAAGAGCTCTCCTTTGAATTTTTTCTATGGAGGCAATATGATTGTTATGGTGGGGATCCCACACAGAACTAGCATATTCAAGTGTTGGTCTGACGAGGCTAGTGTAGGCCTCTAGATTTAGTTTGCTGGGAGCAATTACACAAGTTCCGTTTAACAAAATTCAAAGTTCTGGTTGCTTTGGATGTGATGCTGTTATATGTGGAATAAAAGACATTGTTTGGTCAAATACTATACCCAAATAATAATACCCAAATACTATACCCAATTGTAAGTTACTCAACCTCAAATTGAACTTTAAAAGTATTATTGCAGGTGTAACTACTTAATTATTATCCTTTATATGCTTTGTAATTTTTTGAAACTTTCTGTTATTTGTATGGGAGTGGTTCTGTTGATAAGACTTGTAGTTCTACCTACTACTATGCGAAACACCTACAGCATGCATACTAGTTTCGCGTACATGCAGGTGTACAATCTGGAGCTTTTAGTGCCATTTGTTCAAAGTATAAACATTTTAAAAACATGTGCATGGCAAATGTAGCTACAGTATGTATGTATGTATGTATGCATGCATGTATGTATGTATGTATGTATGTATGTATGTATGTATGTATGTATGTATGTATGTATGTATGTATGTATGTATGTATGTATGTATGTATGTATGTATGTATGTATGTATGTATGTATGTATGTATGTATGTATGTATGTATGTATGTATGTATGTATGTATGTATGTATGTATGTATGTATTTACGTACGTACGTACGTACGTACGTATGTACGTATGTATGTATGTATGTATGTATGTATACAGTTATCGTACTCTTATTAGTTTGGTGGTAAGCTACAATTCATAACTTGAAACCTTCAATCTCATAAATGCCAGCAGACTGAGGGTTGGTGATATGCCTCATCGCTGAATGGTACATATTAAGTTATATAGGTGCATTTATGTTGTCACATTGTTGGTGTACAAAAACTGTATGACATACATATACAAAGGTATGTAGTGCAGAATGATTACAAGTGATAATTGTTAGGAGATTACAGCTACAGTTTAATCTAACTAAAAAATTGGTATGGTTTCAATCTGATAGTTATTAACACACACTTATTTAATGCAACTTAAAATAGGGTATGGATTCTAGTATTTATAAGTACAGTGGAACCTCTCTTATCCAGGCAGTCTGGTACATAACACTGTCCATATCTCAGAAATGTCCGTAACTAAGAATTGCATGCTAATATACTAAAGTAATTGACTTAATTACAAGTAATATTGTTATTGCCATCAGTTAATGCTATGCAGTTTAGTGGGTAGAGGGGGAAGTCACTACAGAGCATTCATGGTCACTACCCTGGGCTGTAAAAATGCATTATCACCTAGCAACCAAGTGGTAGTTATTATTAGTAGAATTAACAAGCCACCACACAGGTCACATAAACAGCAACCTTTAGGCACCGGAAAGTGGAAAATGAAAATGGTCAAATCATCATATTAACATACCCTAGAGTAAAACCCTTGTGTAGTGGCCACCTCTTAAAGATCACCTTCTTATAAAGACCACCTCTATATAAAGACCACTTTGTAATTAGATCTCAAAGATGGTTAAGGCATATACTGACCTTATAAAACCACTTTATGGTCACCTTTTATAAAGACCACCTTCTTTACAGAGACCATCTCTCCACATTGTAGTAATACCTAAGTTCCAAACATCTATTTCATGACTTATCAAAATAGCTAAAAATTACTACACTCTTAATTAAGGTCATCATCTCTTTATGAGACCTCATTTTTTGTTCATACAATAGGTCGTAGTGTACTAGCCACATTTCACTTGCATAGACTAAGGACTTGGCACATTCTGGTACAAAGCGATAATGGTAGGTGACTTGAATGAAGTGTGCCATGGACCAAAATATGGGAGATGACATTTATGAGTCATGAAATACATGTTTGAAGCTTATCAAATATTACCATGTAAAGAAGTGGTCTTATAAAAGGTGACCACGAAGTGGCCTTACCTATCTTTAAAACCTAATTACAATGTAGTCTTTGTACAGAAGTGATCTTTCATTGTACAGAGGTGGTCTTTAAAAGTGACACTAAGTGAGGTTTTACCCTAGGACCGTAAGAGCCTAGCTGTTTTGATAAAGTCTTGGAATAGATGCTTGGAATCTTAGCTATTATTAAGATGTGAGAGGTGGTCTTTATAAAGAGGGTGGTCTTTCAGTGGACCATGAAATTGTCTTACAAGGTCAGCTATCTTTGAGATCTAATTACAAAGTGGTCTTTGTATGGAGGTGATCTTTTATAAGAAGGTGGTCTTTAAGAGCTGGCCACTAAAAAAGGGTTTCACTCTAGGGTACGTTTATATGATGATTTGACCATTTCCGTTTTCTATTTCCACTTTCCGTTCTCAGTTCTGTTTCCACTGTTTCCAATTGCCCCCTTTAGGCTCCCTCCTTGTGCTTTCATCTATCCCAAACTTCATTATGGTCAATAAACTACAAACCACATTACTACTTTGGGCTGTCCTGACAATGGAGGTGCCTGGATAATAGAGGTCCGGATAAGGGAGGTTCCACTGTACACACTTATAGAGAGCAGTTGTATTCAAGCAGCAGAAACAATCAATTTCTTGACACCTAAGCAGATGAAAACTGAATAGCAACATATACAGGATTGAAATCTATAATCACAAAATAAATTTGCATACACTCCACATGCAGTAAGTTCAAAAGCAGTGCTTGTTCTAAATGTACAGTACCTCTGTTCAATACATACACATGCATACCATGCACACACCAAGAAAATTATATTTTACAACTGCAATTATACAGTGTGGGCTTTGTGGATACTTGAGCTAGATGCATGTGTATTACACCAAATTCTATCAGTGTATAAATGTCAAGCGTGAAACATTTAGCAGTCTGCTACTCCTGGACAAACAGTGAAGTAGCAAATTTCACAAATTGGATGGAATATTATCTAACAGAAGCTGTGGTGATTGATCAAAGACTCCTTTCATGCAACCAGCTGAATCATTGTTGTGAATAGACAACCAGCAGTGCATGTACGTACATACATGCCTCTTTATTGCATATTATTAAAGAAACATAGAGTAGAGATATGGCACAAAACTTGACTTTGAGTTTATATTACATAAAAGTAAAAGGCAATGCATATGTGATTAGGGTGGAAGAAGCAATACTGTAAGACAGGAATTGATGAAAGAAAAAGTTGACGAATCAGTAATAAATTCATAAGTTTTAATTTGCCAAACATCCATAAGTGAACCAGTGTATAGATCTATGATGTTTTTTTTTAGTTTTCTAGTCAACATTTAATTGTCAATGCTGATACATTGTGGATTCATCAACTTTTTCCTTCATCAAAATTTCCTGTTATACAGTACAATGATCACAATCAAACAGTTCTCGATCTCTCAACTCTAGCATTTATAGAAATTCCTTTGGAACTACATGTATAGTCTGTGTACAAACCAACGTTTATAGAAACCAACCATAAAAAGTGTTTCAGATCTATATACACTGTATTTTTTACTAATGTTCCCTTGTCAGCAGTACGTTAAAACTACAGTATGTGTTTAAACTTACTACGTAGGTGAGCTGTCCATGGTTACACGTCACTACATAGTTTTACATAGAACTGTGACAACTAAATGCATACCTGTCAATCTCTGTCATCTTCATCACTATCATCATCATCTCTGTCATCTTCATCACTATCATCATCATCTCTGTCATCTTCATCACTATCATCATCATCTCTGTCATCTTCATCTTCATCACTATCATCATCATCTCTGTCATCTTCATCACTATTATTTTGAATATCAGCAGCTAGCAAAGGAACTTCTAAATTCTGTAGTTTACATAATTTCTTATCATATTCTTCACCACATAAAGAATATATGCTATGAAGAAGAAACATACTAAAACTGACATAAACAATATGTAAACAATTCCTATTTCCAATGGTTGCTCAAAATACAAAATCTGTGCTCTAATAGGTAAAAATACTATCAAATTCAACAAAGCAATTAGTCCACTTACAGTGACTATAGGACCAGCACATGTTGTATCTTTGTAGAATAAGCCAAAAAGTTAATAAAGAGAACCAAGGGAATATGATCCAAAATGCAAGAGAAATTCTGTAACTATTTCCATCCAAGCTACTTATGAGGAGAAGTAGCAAGGAAAGTAGAATTAGTCCATCCAAAATATTCAGGCTTCTTAGTTTGTGTGACTGTAACCATATGTGCACCACCATAATAAGACAACAAGCAACCAGCAGTGCAATATACTTTGCAAGAATGTATTCCTCACTGAGCATCCAAAATCCAAGCAAAAAGTCACATACAATGTCAAAACCATAGATCACTCACTTATTGGCATATCAGATAATGTGCAGAAAACCAGTAACACTCATTTCTGTAACATGCTTGTAGTTGATCTATTATTGGTTTGATACTCATAAAATTTATATTGTGGTGACGAGTCAAGTATCGTTGGAATAAGGAAATCCACATCCAATTATTATTCATATAATATTGCAATGATGACACAATATCGATGTTGACCGTGGAAATAGGTTATATCAGGTGACCAGTACGACCCAAGCTGAGTAATACCACCATCAAAATCATATTTGAAATATGCTAATGGTCTCAGCAATTGTACTGAAGTATAAGACATTGAACTATATGATAGCAGTACAAGCAAACAGATGGATTTACTGTTGATATATCTGCCAACATATTGCACAACACACACAAACCTTCTAGCTGAGACAAAGATGGTGACTACCATACTGAACACAATCAAGGGATGGATATATACACCAAGAACTTGTGATCAATGACCTCTCCATGCAGAAATTCAAGTACTGCATAAATGGAGGCTTTAGATTACCAATACTGGAGAAGAATGGAAGACTTTCAGAAATGTACTCTGGTTCTAAATCACATCCAGGGAAATAGTAATCTTCGTAAATAGCACATTCTCTGGCTTGCACAACTTTATTGAGTGCACTGACAACTTGTTCCAATACACTGTAATAGAAAATGATGCCGAAAGCATACCCTGCTGTAAAATTGAAGTTTAAATGTAATAATACAAAGATGAAAGCTTTTATCAGACACCAATAAAAGAATGAAACAACAAACAGTACAAGCAAATTGAGTGGAACTAAAGACACTAGACAGTTATCTGATGTAATGCAGTCTGTTGAGCAATACTTTATTAAATGGCAACATTCTCCACAAGAGAATCCTTTCCAGTTATCCTTACATTAAATATCTTGATCAAGAAATGGTCCAGGAAGTATTTTATAAGCCCAATGGCTGAAATTACAGTAATCAGCAGGACAAGATATCACATAGTGACACAATCCATTATCATACCAGCAACCGTGTGTAACCGCTAAGTAACCATCAGTGTGAGAGCATTTAAATCCTGGTTTCATTAAATTGCCAGATGATAACTTACTACATGAAAGTGAGATACATTTGCCATTATCACCATAGTAGTGTGCTATGTCATCACAGGTTTTATTAGACAATTGTCCCTTCCACTCTACAACCACATTAAATAGTGTATTATCCCTAAACAGTGTAATTACACTTTTATCAAAAATGCTTAGACAGCTACAGTCTATAGTATTGTTTGAAATTAAAGTCACACCATTGTGAATGCTATCAACAATATAATGGTGGGCAGGTACATCTACATTGTCACATTCATTTGGTTAGGAGTATTGTATACAATTGTTAAGTTCACTGCTAATATAAATTTCTACTGAACTTGCAAAATGTTAAGGTAATCTAAAACAATGGCCTTAAATTGTACGTCACTTTGCCAATAAGAAACAAATCCACCTGATTCATAAGGTATGTTTGCTTTTACCACTGCATCAAAGATAGTTATACTGTAGGGAGAAGAGGCAAACAAATTCTTGTCCTTCCAAGATTCATCAAGAACACACTCTTCAACAAAATCATAATTGAAAAAAGCTAAATCACCGCAGCACTATTTCTAGACTGATTTGAATTTATCAATAACTTGTAATAATATACTTAATCCTGTCTCATGGAAATTGGAATTGCAAACTTCAATGGATCATGCTAGGCCCAAATAGTTATGCAAGCAAGTAACTGGCAGTCCAATCATGACTTGCCAACATAAGAGTTACAAAGTAATTTCCTGAATGCTGAAACACAGAATCAAGTACATAAATGCTAGTAAAATTGCTAAATAGAATTTCATTACACTTATCCCAAGTGACACCTTGTATTACAATATTGATGATATTCTCACCCACTAAACCACCTTGATGATTACACTGAACAGTGTGATCATTACCTGTTATTGTAACATTTGATATGTTCATAAACTTTGTAACGATATATCAGACAATAGCTTAATCTCAGTATCATTCTTTATGTTCTCAAGAGCAAGAGAAAGATTAGAGCAATGACATCCTTGATCACCAGTACAACATTTTAATGAACTACTGTACCTGCAGGCGGCAAGCTAGCACTATAAAAACTAATGGACATTAAAAAGTTCGTAAACTATAGGGAAACAAAAATTTGTAAATTTTAATCAGAAGAATAGGGATTCTTAGTTGTGACCATGAAAAATTGCAGAAACATAGGGATGGAGAAGGGATTGCTGAGCTGGTAATGTAATCCACAAAATAATTGTTTCTACAAAGGCAAAATAGTGACACTGACCTCAGAGATCCCTTTTCCGTCATATTACTTGTTGTTTTTCATGATCACAACTATAAGGATCCCTATTCTTCTTGCTCAAATACATTTTAGTTTCCCTAGTCTAATCCCCTCATTATGCCCCTCTTTTGCCCACATGGGGCAAAACTTTGATAGATGCATTGAATATAGCAGTTAACCACTAACAGAATTCTCCTTCACAAATCTGTATCTATAATATATATATCTCTTTGTATCTTTACGTTACATTAAAATACATTCACAGTCATGCGTATGATATACTTCACGTGTTACCCAGTAGTTCCATCAGATGTGTTAGTGATGTTTTTGTGATTGTAAAGACAACACATGTCACGCAATCGGTGTACTGTGTCATGGTTTGCATCAGGATATGCATGTAGAACAACAGTTCTGATTAGCTATAGGTCCAGCACCACCATGCAGGTATGAATATTTTGGGAGACTTGCAATACAATACAATATGGGTAGCCATAGACTGTCTTGAAAGTTTGTATTAACAGCTTGTGTACTTGAGCTATAGAAATAGTTGACTGCATTCCTGTGTAGTACATGCACTGATGAGCTGGATAAAACACAAAGGATATGCGTATACCAGATACAACATACAACACATGCCATGAAAATCTGGCATTTCATGGTCTATATGTGAAACAATTCATAGTATCCCATGAAATGAGTTTCATGGTACATTCCATGAGGGGTAGGGGGATTTAGTTTTCACGGCAAAAATGCATAGGCATTTCAAGCCGTATATCTCCACCATGTATACACACATAGCAGATGCATGCCTGTTATTGCACATGATGGCTTCAAGGCATGCATTTATTATTGTTTACAGATGTCCTACTACATAGATACCAGCCATATCTGGTTTAACCTTAGAAAGTTTTTTCCTTGTTCACCAATTTTTTATGTATATGAATGGTGTTACCTAATCAAGTAAAGTGAATGCCATTTTTCACATACTGTTTTGTCAGACCATGCAGAAGAACAGATGTTAGTTAAAAGATATACTGGATGTTGTGCATGATGTACAGCAACCTTGTGGGTGGGGATAGGATCAGTAGTTATGGATGTGAGCAGCTCATGGTAGCATTAAAAAGAACCTGTAAACACTGCATGTATAAACACTGTACTGTAAGTATGTTTTTTTCTGATCACTGTAGTTAAGTACATGTAGTTTATGTAATATGGAACTTTCTTTCTATGTATGTCAGTATGTGTATTTACACTATACAGTAATGTATTTACTACATAATCAGACTTTCGTATATATTTTCTAGATTTGTTATTAGTACATTCAGTATACAATATAGTTTAATAATAATAATATAATAATAGTTGCATCCTTAAATCACTGCTATAATTATGTGGCGAGCTGCAAATACCACGATCTAGATCTCTTGTCTCATATTTCCAATTTAGGGCCATAATATTCAGGTAGTGTGCAACAGTACTAATTTTATTTATCTATAAGGCTATAGCTGTAAGTTGAAATTGTAGTTTTAAGTTATTCACAGCCAGTAACAGTCTGATAATGTTTCAGGAATACATGTAATTTGAACAGTTTCGATTAGCTTTTTATTTTGTTTATTTATTAAAGCTTTACAGCACAAGTGCAGATGTTGTGGAGTTGTTAGTATAGTAGAGCTTAACACAGAATAAATGTTACAGGAAATTACCTTCTTACTATATATACTTTTAATAGTAATATTCTGTATGTGGTACTGCAGATCGTACTTTACATTTTACCGGCAAGTTCATGACAACGAACTTAACCTTTCATTTTAAACTTGAACATAGCTAACATTAAAGTGAAAATCTGTTGTGAATTTAAAATGGTAGCACTTACCAGATAGTGAGCCCTATTTTCTACTGTCATGGATGTTATTAAGAAGATGACATGTAATGTGTTATATGGTGAACGAAATATTGTTATATGTATAAAAGATGCATGATCAACATCTTCTGGGCCAGTTACAAATGTGAAGTCCTGTATAATTATATATCCTTGTAATCACCTTCATGCCTGCATGGTGTAGTTTATGGGATTTTCCCTCTCATCTAAAGCTGTTTCTAATAATCTACCTTCATGCTCCATCACAAACACTCTATATTATGCAAGTATAGTGCTATAACCAAATTGAGAGTCTATACTGCTTGCAATTAATTGTCAAATTCTGTCACTGCATGGCCGTAACTTTTTAATTTTCTCATAGTTGTAGAGTATTCCAGGATGTTTTGTTGTTGTAATAAACAAAATTGTGCAATCTCAACAGACCTCTAGCTATGACAAACAAAGCCACACAGCATGATAATAAAATACTAGTAGCATGCAAACATATAGCATTCTTTATATAATTATCATTCTAAAGGCCAACAATTCTCTACCACAATGGCCATACGTACCTAAAAGATGGCGGATATACTGCATTGTAGTACTGCTTCACATTTCCTGTCTGAACAGATAACAAGATAAAACCTAGTTGGTATAATAGTCATTTAACCATCATACCTCTAACAAGTGTCCTAACAATTTGTAAAACATTAGATTATGTAGTCCAGGATTGCTCTGTAACAGAGAAAACATAACAACACAAGAGTAGTTGTAATAAGCACAATGTCCACAGCCTGTATCACATTCTTATTAGAGAGATATTGGCAAATATTGATAATACTAAACATCCATATACGTACATATATGGGAAGCAGTTAATTTACTAGTTGCTAGTGAGTGATCATTTGATGGAACCACTTTAGTTCTAACAGTAATAGTCTAGATACTATTTCCTGTTTGTTGTTTGGTATAAGGGAACACTTTCTGCATAAACAATGTAATTATTTTATCAAGTCAAATCAACTCACCCAATGGACTTGCTGGCTGCTATAAATTGAGGGAAATTTCTATTGAGCATCAGTGATGAATCGGTTGTGTTGAGGTGTAATCTTGTAATGATATAGTTTGGATGACAAATATTTGAGGCTTGGGAAATAGCACATTTTAAAAGGGACAAACTCACTATGAAGTTTGCACGACAAAAATTGTTTACATGGGCTTAACAGAAAATATGCAATAAGACTCTGTATAGCTATCTATGCATGCATCTAGCTAATAGATGCGGGATATGCAGCTGCATCACATCAACACCGGAATGACTAATATTGGCACACCAACACATGTAGGTGTTTGGTGGAATACTCCTTCAGGTTTACGATGAGCACCAATTACTGTATTAGTCAGGATGAAATTCCCAAACTAGACAGTCACCATGACCTTGGAATCATCATTTCTCATGAAGAAATCTTTACATTCACATCTCAGCCAAAGTGTATAGAATCTTAGGACTCGTCTGTCATATTATTAGATCATCTTATAGAAATCAAGCTCTATATTAGTAGTTTGACCTTACTGTTCTCCCACTTGGCAGTTTTATCTTATTAGTGATATCAACAGTCTTGACCTAGAGAATTCAGCAACGTGCACTGAACCAAAATTTACTGACTGTCCCAGTGACTATTGAAAGTGACTCAAAATTTTACCATTTATGTATCAATTTGAGATCTCTGACATAATATACTTCATCAAATCCTTGAAAACTCCAACTGTCGGTTTCAACATTAGCAATTAACTAGCTATATACATTATCTATATTTCTCTGGAACTATACTTGACTTTCTAAAGCTCAGAAATTGAAACACACTATATCTTTGAACAGTGCCACAAGACATTCTAATTCCTCGCATATGGAATTCCCTAAGCCAATTATCAATCTCAACAATCAGTGGACACAACCATCAAAAAACAGCTGAAATATTTCATATCATTTATCATTTTCTCAACAATTTTCATTCTAATAATTCATGCAGTCTACATTTTCTATGACCATGTACAAGATGCCAATCCCGGTCTGTATACTTTGATACCTTAGTATTAGTATTAGGTATACAGGTACAGGTAAAGGAGTTTGAGGCTCAAGGAGCCTGTAAAGCCTGATCTTTACAAAAATTATTGCCTATCAATAATTACAACATAAAACTATGCAATTTATACAACAAAGAAATAGAAATCAAATCATACAAAACAGTCGGACCAGCTATAGTCAAGTAAGTATAAGTAGATATTGTAAATTAATTAATAATTTTTTGTAATTGTATGCTAAGTAGCATATATAATTGTAGTTGTAATTACTGTACACGCTCCCAGGCTGTAGGCAGCTTGCCCATGCACAGACCGTTAATGCAAACTTGCTGCATTAAAAAGGCCTTTAAAATAAAACTAATGTAGCTACGCGGAAAACCGCCACACATCTACCACATACACACATTCCCTGCGGTATTGTCCCTTCTCAATACGTAGTTACTGTATCGTGTTGTACAAAGTACTAGCAAACAATACCAGATATAAATAGACTGGAAAATCAGCAAGCTATACAATGTACGTAGTTTACTATAGCTATAACTCAGCTAAGGAAAGCCGGATAATAACAGTCTCTCACTGATACAGCTGTTCGCTTGCTATTTGGAAGCACCAACAAGACGATGTACTCCTTCACTCTACAACTTTTCACTGCAGCCTTTCTGGCTACTACCACCATCGTGTGGTCCTTACCGAGGCAAACCGAGTTCCTGCTGACCTCGAGTGGCTCTGGGAGCTGCTCGCTGCCGACAGCTCATACAACGTTTAAGATGTCGCAGGAAGCAGTTGACCAACTCACAGATCTCCAAGATGAATCCAATGGTTTGCTACAACTATGGAAAAAAGCACGGAGTCTTACAAACGAGACTTGGCTAACTGTGGAAGTATGAACCTAACCTGTTATGCATGCGCATGCGCGTATATTTTCATGTGTTTTGTATAGTATCAACGGTTGGAACGCAAAGTATGCAGAGGTCGCGTCTTCAACAGCAAGGCTGCAGATGATACGTGCAATGACCTAGATCGTTCCACTTTTAGCAGACAACGTTTAGCTGAATACTACAACGAATTCATCATTCAACTAAAACTAGCTCAATACAACTACAACGCCAGCATATCAATGGAGATCAAAGAGAATTACACGACAGCCGCGTTGGACAATGAAGAAGTTATCATCAAAATATTAAATGAAAATGTTTTGCCAGCCCTTGAATTTATGGTAAGCTGCAAATGATGGCCATAATTTTGAATGTACAGCTGATTTACATGATGACGTCATTTTCTACATATAGTTACAACTGGGTTCCACTGATACAGATTGCTCTACCACAGAAGCATTAGCTAACAAGATAATATTGCAGTATGCCAACTGTACAGCAGTCCAAACATCAAACTTGTTCCTTGGTCAGACTGCACTCAGCTTGTACCAACAACTGAACTCTGCTAATGAGAAACACATTGACAACACTATTGAGTATGATGTACAAGTACCAGACAACACCAAACAATGGTGTATAACCCTGTGAAACAGGAATCATGAGTGCCAAGTGTGTGTTCACTAACTTATTCATTCACCTAATCCAGTAGTGTTAACTTTAGTTATATGTAGCTAACCACTTTTATTTATTGTAGTGGCAAATATGTAACAATACAATTCATTCTAATTTCAATAATTTATTTATGTAGCTAGCTACAAGGTTCTTCATTCTCTAAGGTATTCCACAGGGAAGTATTACCTTATGCCAATATATTTTGGGTTTGGGTTTCACTCTAGGGTACGTTTATATGATGATTTGACCATTTCCGTTTTCTATTTCCACTTTCCGTTCTCAGTTCTGTTTCCACTGTTTCCAATTGCCCCCTTTAGGCTCCCTCCTTGTGCTTTCATCTATCCCAAACTTCATTATGGTCAATAAACTACAAACCACATTACTACTTTGGGCTGTCCGGACAATGGAGGTGCCTGGATAATAGAGGTCCGGATAAGGGAGATTCCACTGTACACACTTATAGAGAGCAGTTGTATTCAAGCAGCAGAAACAATCAATTTCTTGACACCTAAGCAGATGAAAACTGAATAGCAACATATACAGGATTGAAATCTATAATCACAAAATAAACTTGCATACACTCCACATGCAGTAAGTTCAAAAGCAGTGCTTGTTCTAAATGTACAGTACCTCTGTTCAATACATACACATGCATACCATGCACACACCAAGAAAATTATATTTTACAACTGCAATTATACAGTGTGGGCTTTGTGGATACTTGAGCTAGATGCATGTGTATTACACCAAATTCTATCAGTGTATAAAAGTCAAGCGTGAAACATTTAGCAGTCTGCTACTCCTGGACAAACAGTGAAGTAGCAAATTTCACAAATTGGATGGAATATTATCTAACAGAAGCTGTGGTGATTGATCAAAGACTCCTTTCATGCAACCAGCTGAATCATTGTTGTGAATAGACAACCAGCAGTGCATGTACGTACATACATGCCTCTTTATTGCATATTATTAAAGAAACATAGAGTAGAGATATGGCACAAAACTTGACTTTGAGTTTATATTACATAAAAGTAAAAGGCAATGCATATGTGATTAGGGTGGAAGAAGCAATACTGTAAGACAGGAATTGATGAAAGAAAAAGTTGACGAATCAGTAATAAATTCATAAGTTTTAATTTGCCAAACATCCATAAGTGAACCAGTGTATAGATCTATGATGTTTTTTTTTAGTTTTCTAGTCAACATTTAATTGTCAATGCTGATACATTGTGGATTCATCAACTTTTTCCTTCATCAAAATTTCCTGTTATACAGTACAATGATCACAATCAAACAGTTCTCGATCTCTCAACTCTAGCATTTATAGAAATTCCTTTGGAACTACATGTATAGTCTGTGTACAAACCAACGTTTATAGAAACCAACCATAAAAAGTGTTTCAGATCTATATACACTGTATTTTTTACTAATGTTCCCTTGTCAGCAGTACGTTAAAACTACAGTATGTGTTTAAACTTACTACGTAGGTGAGCTGTCCATGGTTACACGTCACTACATAGTTTTACATAGAACTGTGACAACTAAATGCATACCTGTCAATCACTGTCATCTTCATCACTATCATCATCATCTCTGTCATCTTCATCACTATCATCATCATCTCTGTCATCTTCATCACTATTATTTTGAATATCAGCAGCTAGCAAAGGAACTTCTAAATTCTGTAGTTTACATAATTTCTTATCATATTCTTCACCACATAAAGAATATATGCTATGAAGAAGAAACATACTAAAACTGACATAAACAATATGTAAACAATTCCTATTTCCAATGGTTGCTCAAAATACAAAATCTGTGCTCTAATAGGTAAAAATACTATCAAATTCAACAAAGCAATTAGTCCACTTACAGTGACTATAGGACCAGCACATGTTGTATCTTTGTAGAATAAGCCAAAAAGTTAATAAAGAGAACCAAGGGAATATGATCCAAAATGCAAGAGAAATTCTGTAACTATTTCCATCCAAGCTACTTATGAGGAGAAGTAGCAAGGAAAGTAGAATTAGTCCATCCAAAATATTCAGGCTTCTTAGTTTGTATGGCTGTAACCATATGTGTACCACCATAATAAGACAATAAACAAACAGCAGTGCAATATCCTTTGCAAGAATGTATTCCTCACTGAGCATCCAAAATCCAAGCAAAAAGTCACATACAATGTCAAAACCATAGATCACTCACTTATTGGCATATCAGATAATATGCAGAAAACCAGTAACACTCATTTCTGTAACATGCTTGTAGTTGATCTATTATTGGTTTGATACTCATAAAATTTATATTGTGGTGACGAGTCAAGTATCGTTGGAATAAGGAAATCCACATCCAATTATTATTCATATAATATTGCAATGATGACACAATATCGATGTTGACCGTGGAAATAGGTTATATCAGGTGACCAGTACGACCCAAGCTGAGTAATACCACCATCAAAATCATATTTGAAATATGCTAATGGTCTCAGCAATTGTACTGAAGTATAAGACATTGAACTATATGATAGCAGTACAAGCAAACAGATGGATTTACTGTTGATATATCTGCCAACATATTGCACAACACACACAAACCTTCTAGCTGAGACAAAGATGGTGACTACCATACTGAACACAATCAAGGGATGGATATATACACCAAGAACTTGTGATCAATGACCTCTCCATGCAGAAATTCAAGTACTGCATAAATGGAGGCTTTAGATTACCAATACTGGAGAAGAATGGAAGACTTTCAGAAATGTACTCTGGTTCTAAATCACATCCAGGGAAATAGTAATCTTCGTAAATAGCACATTCTCTGGCTTGCACAACTTTATTGAGTGCACTGACAACTTGTTCCAATACACTGTAATAGAAAATGATGCCGAAAGCATACCCTGCTGTAAAATTGAAGTTTAAATGTAATAATACAAAGATGAAAGCTTTTATCAGACACCAATAAAAGAATGAAACAACAAACAGTACAAGCAAATTGAGTGGAACTAAAGACACTAGACAGTTATCTGATGTAATGCAGTCTGTTGAGCAATACTTTATTAAATGGCAACATTCTCCACAAGAGAATCCTTTCCAGTTATCCTTACATTAAATATCTTGATCAAGAAATGGTCCAGGAAGTATTTTATAAGCCCAATGGCTGAAATTACAGTAATCAGCAGGACAAGATATCACATAGTGACACAATCCATTATCATACCAGCAACCGTGTGTAACCGCTAAGTAACCATCAGTGTGAGAGCATTTAAATCCTGGTTTCATTAAATTGCCAGATGATAACTTACTACATGAAAGTGAGATACATTTGCCATTATCACCATAGTAGTGTGCTATGTCATCACAGGTTTTATTAGACAATTGTCCCTTCCACTCTACAACCACATTAAATAGTGTATTATCCCTAAACAGTGTAATTACACTTTTATCAAAAATGCTTAGACAGCTACAGTCTATAGTATTGTTTGAAATTAAAGTCACACCATTGTGAATGCTATCAACAATATAATGGTGGGCAGGTACATCTACATTGTCACATTCATTTGGTTAGGAGTATTGTATACAATTGTTAAGTTCACTGCTAATATAAATTTCTACTGAACTTGCAAAATGTTAAGGTAATCTAAAACAATGGCCTTAAATTGTACGTCACTTTGCCAATAAGAAACAAATCCACCTGATTCATAAGGTATGTTTGCTTTTACCACTGCATCAAAGATAGTTATACTGTAGGGAGAAGAGGCAAACAAATTCTTGTCCTTCCAAGATTCATCAAGAACACACTCTTCAACAAAATCATAATTGAAAAAAGCTAAATCACCGCAGCACTATTTCTAGACTGATTTGAATTTATCAATAACTTGTAATAATATACTTAATCCTGTCTCATGGAAATTGGAATTGCAAACTTCAATGGATCATGCTAGGCCCAAATAGTTATGCAAGCAAGTAACTGGCAGTCCAATCATGACTTGCCAACATAAGAGTTACAAAGTAATTTCCTGAATGCTGAAACACAGAATCAAGTACATAAATGCTAGTAAAATTGCTAAATAGAATTTCATTACACTTATCCCAAGTGACACCTTGTATTACAATATTGATGATATTCTCACCCACTAAACCACCTTGATGATTACACTGAACAGTGTGATCATTACCTGTTATTGTAACATTTGATATGTTCATAAACTTTGTAACGATATATCAGACAATAGCTTAATCTCAGTATCATTCTTTATGTTCTCAAGAGCAAGAGAAAGATTAGAGCAATGACATCCTTGATCACCAGTACAACATTTTAATGAACTACTGTACCTGCAGGCGGCAAGCTAGCACTATAAAAACTAATGGACATTAAAAAGTTCGTAAACTATAGGGAAACAAAAATTTGTAAATTTTAATCAGAAGAATAGGGATTCTTAGTTGTGACCATGAAAAATTGCAGAAACATAGGGATGGAGAAGGGATTGCTGAGCTGGTAATGTAATCCACAAAATAATTGTTTCTACAAAGGCAAAATAGTGACACTGACCTCAGAGATCCCTTTTCCGTCATATTACTTGTTGTTTTTCATGATCACAACTATAAGGATCCCTATTCTTCTTGCTCAAATACATTTTAGTTTCCCTAGTCTAATCCCCTCATTATGCCCCTCTTTTGCCCACATGGGGCAAAACTTTGATAGATGCATTGAATATAGCAGTTAACCACTAACAGAATTCTCCTTCACAAATCTGTATCTATAATATATATATCTCTTTGTATCTTTACGTTACATTAAAATACATTCACAGTCATGCGTATGATATACTTCACGTGTTACCCAGTAGTTCCATCAGATGTGTTAGTGATGTTTTTGTGATTGTAAAGACAACACATGTCACGCAATCGGTGTACTGTGTCATGGTTTGCATCAGGATATGCATGTAGAACAACAGTTCTGATTAGCTATAGGTCCAGCACCACCATGCAGGTATGAATATTTTGGGAGACTTGCAATACAATACAATATGGGTAGCCATAGACTGTCTTGAAAGTTTGTATTAACAGCTTGTGTACTTGAGCTATAGAAATAGTTGACTGCATTCCTGTGTAGTACATGCACTGATGAGCTGGATAAAACACAAAGGATATGCGTATACCAGATACAACATACAACACATGCCATGAAAATCTGGCATTTCATGGTCTATATGTGAAACAATTCATAGTATCCCATGAAATGAGTTTCATGGTACATTCCATGAGGGGTAGGGGGATTTAGTTTTCACGGCAAAAATGCATAGGCATTTCAAGCCGTATATCTCCACCATGTATACACACATAGCAGATGCATGCCTGTTATTGCACATGATGGCTTCAAGGCATGCATTTATTATTGTTTACAGATGTCCTACTACATAGATACCAGCCATATCTGGTTTAACCTTAGAAAGTTTTTTCCTTGTTCACCAATTTTTTATGTATATGAATGGTGTTACCTAATCAAGTAAAGTGAATGCCATTTTTCACATACTGTTTTGTCAGACCATGCAGAAGAACAGATGTTAGTTAAAAGATATACTGGATGTTGTGCATGATGTACAGCAACCTTGTGGGTGGGGATAGGATCAGTAGTTATGGATGTGAGCAGCTCATGGTAGCATTAAAAAGAACCTGTAAACACTGCATGTATAAACACTGTACTGTAAGTATGTTTTTTTCTGATCACTGTAGTTAAGTACATGTAGTTTATGTAATATGGAACTTTCTTTCTATGTATGTCAGTATGTGTATTTACACTATACAGTAATGTATTTACTACATAATCAGACTTTCGTATATATTTTCTAGATTTGTTATTAGTACATTCAGTATACAATATAGTTTAATAATAATAATATAATAATAGTTGCATCCTTAAATCACTGCTATAATTATGTGGCGAGCTGCAAATACCACGATCTAGATCTCTTGTCTCATATTTCCAATTTAGGGCCATAATATTCAGGTAGTGTGCAACAGTACTAATTTTATTTATCTATAAGGCTATAGCTGTAAGTTGAAATTGTAGTTTTAAGTTATTCACAGCCAGTAACAGTCTGATAATGTTTCAGGAATACATGTAATTTGAACAGTTTCGATTAGCTTTTTATTTTGTTTATTTATTAAAGCTTTACAGCACAAGTGCAGATGTTGTGGAGTTGTTAGTATAGTAGAGCTTAACACAGAATAAATGTTACAGGAAATTACCTTCTTACTATATATACTTTTAATAGTAATATTCTGTATGTGGTACTGCAGATCGTACTTTACATTTTACCGGCAAGTTCATGACAACGAACTTAACCTTTCATTTTAAACTTGAACATAGCTAACATTAAAGTGAAAATCTGTTGTGAATTTAAAATGGTAGCACTTACCAGATAGTGAGCCCTATTTTCTACTGTCATGGATGTTATTAAGAAGATGACATGTAATGTGTTATATGGTGAACGAAATATTGTTATATGTATAAAAGATGCATGATCAACATCTTCTGGGCCAGTTACAAATGTGAAGTCCTGTATAATTATATATCCTTGTAATCACCTTCATGCCTGCATGGTGTAGTTTATGGGATTTTCCCTCTCATCTAAAGCTGTTTCTAATAATCTACCTTCATGCTCCATCACAAACACTCTATATTATGCAAGTATAGTGCTATAACCAAATTGAGAGTCTATACTGCTTGCAATTAATTGTCAAATTCTGTCACTGCATGGCCGTAACTTTTTAATTTTCTCATAGTTGTAGAGTATTCCAGGATGTTTTGTTGTTGTAATAAACAAAATTGTGCAATCTCAACAGACCTCTAGCTATGACAAACAAAGCCACACAGCATGATAATAAAATACTAGTAGCATGCAAACATATAGCATTCTTTATATAATTATCATTCTAAAGGCCAACAATTCTCTACCACAATGGCCATACGTACCTAAAAGATGGCGGATATACTGCATTGTAGTACTGCTTCACATTTCCTGTCTGAACAGATAACAAGATAAAACCTAGTTGGTATAATAGTCATTTAACCATCATACCTCTAACAAGTGTCCTAACAATTTGTAAAACATTAGATTATGTAGTCCAGGATTGCTCTGTAACAGAGAAAACATAACAACACAAGAGTAGTTGTAATAAGCACAATGTCCACAGCCTGTATCACATTCTTATTAGAGAGATATTGGCAAATATTGATAATACTAAACATCCATATACGTACATATATGGGAAGCAGTTAATTTACTAGTTGCTAGTGAGTGATCATTTGATGGAACCACTTTAGTTCTAACAGTAATAGTCTAGATACTATTTCCTGTTTGTTGTTTGGTATAAGGGAACACTTTCTGCATAAACAATGTAATTATTTTATCAAGTCAAATCAACTCACCCAATGGACTTGCTGGCTGCTATAAATTGAGGGAAATTTCTATTGAGCATCAGTGATGAATCGGTTGTGTTGAGGTGTAATCTTGTAATGATATAGTTTGGATGACAAATATTTGAGGCTTGGGAAATAGCACATTTTAAAAGGGACAAACTCACTATGAAGTTTGCACGACAAAAATTGTTTACATGGGCTTAACAGAAAATATGCAATAAGACTCTGTATAGCTATCTATGCATGCATCTAGCTAATAGATGCGGGATATGCAGCTGCATCACATCAACACCGGAATGACTAATATTGGCACACCAACACATGTAGGTGTTTGGTGGAATACTCCTTCAGGTTTACGATGAGCACCAATTACTGTATTAGTCAGGATGAAATTCCCAAACTAGACAGTCACCATGACCTTGGAATCATCATTTCTCATGAAGAAATCTTTACATTCACATCTCAGCCAAAGTGTATAGAATCTTAGGACTCGTCTGTCATATTATTAGATCATCTTATAGAAATCAAGCTCTATATTAGTAGTTTGACCTTACTGTTCTCCCACTTGGCAGTTTTATCTTATTAGTGATATCAACAGTCTTGACCTAGAGAATTCAGCAACGTGCACTGAACCAAAATTTACTGACTGTCCCAGTGACTATTGAAAGTGACTCAAAATTTTACCATTTATGTATCAATTTGAGATCTCTGACATAATATACTTCATCAAATCCTTGAAAACTCCAACTGTCGGTTTCAACATTAGCAATTAACTAGCTATATACATTATCTATATTTCTCTGGAACTATACTTGACTTTCTAAAGCTCAGAAATTGAAACACACTATATCTTTGAACAGTGTCACAAGACATTCTAATTCCTCGCATATGGAATTCCCTAAGCCAATTATCAATCTCAACAATCAGTGGACACAACCATCAAAAAACAGCTGAAATATTTCATATCATTTATCATTTTCTCAACAATTTTCATTCTAATAATTCATGCAGTCTACATTTTCTATGACCATGTACAAGATGCCAATCCCGGTCTGTATACTTTGATACCTTAGTATTAGTATTAGGTATACAGGTACAGGTAAAGGAGTTTGAGGCTCAAGGAGCCTGTAAAGCCTGATCTTTACAAAAATTATTGCCTATCAATAATTACAACATAAAACTATGCAATTTATACAACAAAGAAATAGAAATCAAATCATACAAAACAGTCGGACCAGCTATAGTCAAGTAAGTATAAGTAGATATTGTAAATTAATTAATAATTTTTTGTAATTGTATGCTAAGTAGCATATATAATTGTAGTTGTAATTACTGTACACGCTCCCAGGCTGTAGGCAGCTTGCCCATGCACAGACCGTTAATGCAAACTTGCTGCATTAAAAAGGCCTTTAAAATAAAACTAATGTAGCTACGCGGAAAACCGCCACACATCTACCACATACACACATTCCCTGCGGTATTGTCCCTTCTCAATACGTAGTTACTGTATCGTGTTGTACAAAGTACTAGCAAACAATACCAGATATAAATAGACTGGAAAATCAGCAAGCTATACAATGTACGTAGTTTACTATAGCTATAACTCAGCTAAGGAAAGCCGGATAATAACAGTCTCTCACTGATACAGCTGTTCGCTTGCTATTTGGAAGCACCAACAAGACGATGTACTCCTTCACTCTACAACTTTTCACTGCAGCCTTTCTGGCTACTACCACCATCGTGTGGTCCTTACCGAGGCAAACCGAGTTCCTGCTGACCTCGAGTGGCTCTGGGAGCTGCTCGCTGCCGACAGCTCATACAACGTTTAAGATGTCGCAGGAAGCAGTTGACCAACTCACAGATCTCCAAGATGAATCCAATGGTTTGCTACAACTATGGAAAAAAGCACGGAGTCTTACAAACGAGACTTGGCTAACTGTGGAAGTATGAACCTAACCTGTTATGCATGCGCATGCGCGTATATTTTCATGTGTTTTGTATAGTATCAACGGTTGGAACGCAAAGTATGCAGAGGTCGCGTCTTCAACAGCAAGGCTGCAGATGATACGTGCAATGACCTAGATCGTTCCACTTTTAGCAGACAACGTTTAGCTGAATACTACAACGAATTCATCATTCAACTAAAACTAGCTGAATACAACTACAACGCCAGCATATCAATGGAGATCAAAGAGAATTACACGACAGCCGCGTTGGACAATGAAGAAGTTATCATCAAAATATTAAATGAAAATGTTTTGCCAGCCCTTGAATTTATGGTAAGCTGCAAATGATGGCCATAATTTTGAATGTACAGCTGATTTACATGATGACGTCATTTTCTACATATAGTTACAACTGGGTTCCACTGATACAGATTGCTCTACCACAGAAGCATTAGCTAACAAGATAATATTGCAGTATGCCAACTGTACAGCAGTCCAAACATCAAACTTGTTCCTTGGTCAGACTGCACTCAGCTTGTACCAACAACTGAACTCTGCTAATGAGAAACACATTGACAACACTATTGAGTATGATGTACAAGTACCAGACAACACCAAACAATGGTGTATAACCCTGTGAAACAGGAATCATGAGTGCCAAGTGTGTGTTCACTAACTTATTCATTCACCTAATCCAGTAGTGTTAACTTTAGTTATATGTAGCTAACCACTTTTATTTATTGTAGTGGCAAATATGTAACAATACAATTCATTCTAATTTCAATAATTTATTTATGTAGCTAGCTACAAGGTTCTTCATTCTCTAAGGTATTCCACAGGGAAGTATTACCTTATGCCAATATATTTTGTCCTAGGCTTCCCTAAAACAGAATTACTTGCAGGAGATTCCGACATGTAAATAAATAACTTGACAGTAAAGTCAAAACAATAAAATAACACTTAATTATATACACCATGCATGCGCCTTCCACTGCTGCTAGTCACCATGACACTCCTACTGAGTGAACCAGTACTGCATGGTACACCTGTGCACTACTCAGGTGCTGTGAGTCAACACAGGTAAATTATTCTGGGTCAGAGCTAATACCCCACAGGAGGCTGTACTTTATCTCATAGGAGAAGGTGTTGGCACCTGAATTCCTACCTGAGCCTTCACCCATTTTGTGACAATTGACATTTGCTTCCCTGGTTAATACCATGCATTGATATTATAGCTGGGTGGGCTGCAGCTGCACACACACACACACACACACACACACACACACACACACACACACACACACACACACACACACACACACACACACACACAAACACACACACACACAAACACACACACAATGCAAAGGCCTTTAGCTGCCGGTCATACTTACACATAATATCCAATGGGCCAGCATTCTCCTTGGGCAGGACTAGTAACCTGAAGAAGGTTGCCATGTCTCACAGGTGAAGGCGTGGGCACCTGAAATTCCATCTGGATTGCAAGACATGGGAAGTTAGCATTTGCTTCCCCACTTTTACACTCTATTGATGTTACTGCTTCATGGGTGGGCTGCTTCCCCAGTTGACACCAGGCCACAAGGCCTCCTGCAGTCATGTGAAACGTAGGTATTGCACCACCAGTTGAGCCACTACTGGGATGCTTGTGAACCACCTAAACATTTGAGACTGTGCAGGCAAATCCTCCTGGGGTAGGATCATTAATCAACTACTAGTCCCAGTGTTAGCTACAGATAGGGACCATGGAACCTGAAGTTCCACAACGAAATTTCACAATGACCCCTAACTGCTAACCAAGACAAGGACAGCTTGGCACTTGCTTCCCTGAGTCTCCATTATACAAATGGGTGGACTAAAACAATCAACAACAACTGGGCATGTTGGAGCTTTGAACCTGGAATTGTGTGATTACCTTACAGACTGATACTCTAAACACTTGGCACAAAAAACACATTCATGCTACACTTACACAACACAAACACATGTGCACACAGTTATGCATGTATGTCATCAATTGGAATTACAATTTCCAGGAACTTGATAGATGGAATTATTTTGTAGACCAATCTTTAGTAGTTGCAGTACACCATCTACAGTAATATCAATGATATAGAGAGACATCACATGTGTACCTATAGTACTATAGTTCTAATAACAGAAAGATTAGTATATCTAAATATATGAAAGTGTGGAGTATAATAATACACTATGCCTATTACAAAAAAAGCTTATAATTATAATTAGCTATGTTTTAATCCTACTGTACTTTTCACAATGCTTAGCTATTACGTATTATGCCAATGACAAGATTCTTATATATAATAACATCTTACTGGACTACTCATCTCCATGCATCTGTCGGTACATACATGTTAACTAGCACCGTACTGTAGCTTATGTGTAGCATAAATGGTATGGTGAGCTTTATACTCAATTTTATGCTAAAAAAATTTTTGAGTTGTTTTTACTTTGTCTCATTTATGTATACATGATTAAAAACTCACAAACTTAGTGACAAATCAATGTGTTGCTCTACAGAGCACATTGATGCTGTCAAAATGATACATAAGTTACAATTAATAGTTATACCATGGCCACGGGGGATTTTCCTGATACATATATGCCAAAGCCCAAGGGCCACATGATATAATATGCCCAAGCATGGAAGCCACAGGCCCTAGGGTACAGACATATATATCAGGCAAATCCCTAGTGGCTATGGTATAAGTAATACAAGTAGAAGGAAAAATTAGGAATTCTAAGGATTAAAGAAAAAAAGGAGTGAAACAAGGGAGTAGCTAACAGTAGTGAAACAAGGAAGGTTACCTCTAATTTGCAGATATACTATATAGTGGTCATTAAATCCCTAAACTTCAGTCAATAACCATGACTGAATTAGGGATTTAATGTCCACTAGCATATCTGCAGGTAGAGGCAACTTTCCTTGTTTCACTACTTTTAGCTATTTCCATGTTATTATGGTAGTGGTTCATAATAGAGATTGCCTATGTTTTTAGCCAAAATCCTAATAGAACACACACCTATACACCACCTTAGGAAGTTCATTTTATTACATGCAGAGAGAACATGTCATAATCACCAATGTGTCCTACTTTTCTCAAGAGTATTTCTTGACCGTGTGGAATTAGCCATGTAGGGTAACTTATTTTACTGAGTCAATCAGTTACACTACATGACTGAATATATATGTGACCAGATTTGTGAAAAGGTACCTTTTTCATGCACAAAATTTGACCCATTTTTGGAACGTTAAAACTTCATAGTTTTTTGATCATGGCATGTATTTGCTTGAAATTTTCAATGAATATAGCTACAGTTTCTGGCTACAGTTTGATACACAGTAAATTCAAATGGATCAATTTGACCTCCATGGGTAAATTTAAACTGCAGAAGTTTTGGTTAAAATGACCATCTAAAAGTGGTTGCAACCCGAGTAGGTATTTGATCTAAACCAGTCAAAATAACCAGGAAAGGTCAATACAGCTGTTCACTTAAGATGCTGAAATAACATATTTTGGTGATTTGAGTGTGAATTGTCAAGTCTACTATGGTAAAGTTTAGATGACCAGCTACATGGTTAAATTTACAGTACACTGGCCGTTATAATAGTTGTGTTACATCCCACAATCAAAAGTGAACATGGAGAACATAGGTTTTAAATACAATTTGAAAACTCTATAAGACCAGGTATGTTTAAAGTATTAAAATGCAGTATGTAACAATTATTGTCGTAGATAGATTAATATATGTTATTACTAATGATGACTGACTTGTTAATTAATGTAAACAAACAAACAAATAAACAAATCTTTTGTGACATGGGTTAATTTCACCACAGATGGTTAAAATAACCATGATGGCAAGGTTATTTCAGACACCTGGCTAGAGGTTGAAGATACTATAGAGCATATGGGTAATATGACTGTATCTTACGAAGTTAAAATAAACCAATACATCCTTGGGTCATTACTACCAAAGAATCGGTCGTTTGAATTGCAGGTAAAACAACCCAAAAATTTGGGTCATTTGTACCCATTTGAATTTACAGTGTACTAAGAGTAAATTAATCAGTATAAGGGGTCAAGTGTTATAACATTTTGTTTGCTGGTACGGCAAATGTGTGGAAAAGGTACCTTTTCACAAATCCGGTCACATATAGTGTACATGCATGCACATAAGCATGTAAAGTGAATTTATAGCTGTTGTCTTCCATTTGCCCATTGGATTTCTGTACTTATGAATGCAGTGAGAATGCGTGATTCCTATTTCTGGCGTCAATATATTACATATTATCCCTTTAATTGATGTAATGAACTCTGGACAACATACACAGCAGCTTATTAAGTTGACATTGTCGAACCATATGTGAGCTACATGGACGTTGACAATCCTAATTGTAATTGTTTTGACAATCCATGGCTAGCAAACAGTGACCTTAGGACTTCAATTGTCTTCTCAGAAGTAGTGGTTGACATCACTTCTCCTTCTGGCCACTTTTAGTGTGCATTTACGACGATGAAAAAATGCTACCCAAGTATGGCCTAACATCAATACGTTTCCATTGGGTGTATGGCCATATCCAAGGGTGTAAAGGTGATGCATCAGGATTTGACTTGCATTTGGTTAGCTTGGCATGATTGACAAGACTTGCTGAACACCTTCAATTGCTTTGTTTAGTCCAGTTTACCAAAGTAGCTTCATGTGATTGCTTTCATTCTGGCTGCATGGTGATTCCAGTTAATTGGCATGGAGAGATTCAATATTTGTGAATGAAGTGCCTGTGGAACGATCACATGCACAACCATATTGCACAACTATTCTTTATACTAAGTTCATACTCAGTGTTTCTAATTTCCTCTGTTACCTATCCTTCTTGCACATAATTTGCCAAGTATTATGTCATGTCTGTTTTATAGCATGAATGTCTCTAAAAGTTATAGGAATATGTAGCTTGTATCTGTGCAATGGTAAAGTGGTTACACATTGAGCATCTAAGTCTGGGAGTGTTGAGGGTTGGTAATCTTGACAGCATTATATTGCCATGGTTTGTAGGCTCTCAACATCTTACCTAAAGTGAGTATAACTAAACAACACTTGGATATTACATTCATGATTTTAAATAATCTGTTGTCTGCTGCATATGGTAGTAGAAACCTGATGTGAAGCCGTCTTGGAGTCCCAAATAGATTGTAGAAGCTATTGAGTCCCTGCAGATATGTAAAATGTTTGCTATAAAGAATGAAAATTGTGTGCTGTACGTTATATTGCTGACCACAGAAACAGTTATAACTGATTCCTTTCTGGAGAGAGTTTGCAGCACGTACAGGTGTTCTGCCTCCTTGACTGTGCCTCACTTACTTGGGCACTACATAGTTTAGTCTGCTCAGTCCTATCCTGACATAAAGCATACCAGCAATCTTCAATACTGATGGCCTTCAGGTCAAACAACACTCCATAATGCCATTGTGTCTTGGTCCCATGAAAAGGTTGCTTCCTCTGCAGTTTTCCAAACAGTATGTTGCTAATTAGGTAGTCTATCATCACTCATATGACCAAGGTAACCAGGCACTTCTCCATAATAAAATCAGTAATCAATCATTGCATACCAAATTCCTCTGATAAATTCTTAGTTGTAATACGCTCCCTCAACTGCTGGTATCAAGACACACCCAAAATAGTGTGGACACATCGGTTATTAAAGGTGAGCCTTTATTGTCCAAGTTTCTGCACCATAAAGTAAAACAGACAACACAACAGCTTTATACACATATCTTTTGGTAGACCCAGAAAAAGTCCTATTCATAAAAATACTGTAGCATCACTCAAGCTACCAAACACCTAGAGGCTTTCACAGTTCTACATGCCACCTCCCTAGTGAACACACAGACACGATCCCAAGTAAGTAACTCAGTCATCATCTGCACTTCATCTCCCTCCACATTCAATGGAGCAACATCATCATTACCAATACCAACATCTTAGGGTGCACACCACACTTCTCAAGGGTGAGTTGTATGCCTTATTCAAATCAACAAACAACAAAAACAGGTGATCACTGTGCTCTAGGCTTGTGGGAATTATGCTCAAAATTTTCATCATTATTCTATTCCGAATTTCTTTTAAAAACTTATCATTATGCCTTTTATTATTCCCAAAAATACTCATTATTCCCAAAATTATTCCTACTTTTTATAACTTGTTCTTCTCTTTAGTAAGTAAATTGTACAGCAAGACTTTAAAGTACTAAATCTAGCTGTGTCAATTCGTCAGAAAAGCTTTTTTGCTAGTAAGATGCTCAGTTACTAGTATAATGGGTAACGAAATATTCCACGCCGATTGTTCTATTAGAGTAAGTGACTGCTCTATTAGAGTATCTCGATCTTAATTTATTTTTAGGCCAATTATGCTCTAAAAATGCATCAAAATGCTGGAATAATGCTCAATTCTTTTACCCCATCATTATTCCTGAAATTATTCGGGCATAATTCCCGCATCCCTACTGTGCTCCTGGGTCTTCTCCATCAGTTGTGTGGCAACAAATATCATATCAGTGCACCCAATACCTTTACAGAAACCACACTGAGAATCTGGCAGCAGTCCCTCAGTAATCACCTGCAGAAATTCCTTGTGAAGATTTTCCCCACAACATCAAACAAGTGAATGCCACGCCAATGTTCACATGATTGAATATTAGCTTTCTTTGGCACTATCAGCACATCCCTCCATGCATTAAAAACTCTACCTTCATTCCAAACATCCTTCATTAATGCAAGCAGCCTATCTCGCAGAACAGAATCACCAAACAAAATCAATTCCGGCAAAATACCAGACAGACCATCTGCCTTTCTAATTTTCAGCTGAGACAAGGCAACCTCCAGTTCCTCTGTAGTAGGAGGATCATCAAAGTGAAGCAGTGATGGCAGGTAGAGTAGGTATAGCAGCAATAACATCCTCTAGCTCATCATCATAAATACTCTAAACAGTTATAAACAATAAAAAGATTATCAAAAAGTCCAAAAAAATGGCACAATTGAACAAAATGTGTATAACTCAACTTTTTTGAACTTCTGTTTTCTGTTATAAACAGTATTAAATACCTTAGTACATGAACCACAGTGCATACTTGTAAGACCCTCTGAATAAAGGTCACCTCTGTAGAAGGCCACTAAATAGTTGCAAGCATTTAACATCTTACAGATGGCTTATAGGCGGCAAAACAGTATGCACATGTTTTGAGTGCAAACACTCTGTACCTAGGGGTAGATCCAGGGTTTGGCAAGGGGATGCACCAGGGTAGTAGGTATACGGAACAGCTAGCCCTCCAGAAGTTACAGCTATTTCATTTTTCAGGACTAAAAATTTTGATGTGGAGTGGTTTTATACACAAATATCTAAATTATAATGCTTTCTAAGTGATAAAGAGTTGTACAGGGATAAGTGACAGTCATGAGTAGTTCAGCTAGCTACAGGTTAGCTATATGACCAAATTGAGAATGGCATATATATGCAAGACCATATGCATTTCATTTGGCAAAATACTCTTAGCAGGCTAAGTGTGCCCATGCATGGAATAATGCTATTTTTCATACTCAGCAACTATGGATGATTCTCAATAGTGTTACTGTTTAGAGTATTTGAATGACTGCTCTATTAGAGTATATCAAACTTGTATAACATCTTTTTTTGGAGGGAAGGAACATGCCCATAATCAACTGTTATTTAAAATGCTGTTTGTAGTAGAGAGTTGATTTACTTCATAGACCATACAAAATACATACTCCAATGCAATGTTTACCAAGCTCACCAGACTATACTTCATCATCATCATCATATACACCAACATGTGCAATGAAGTCAGCCAGGTATCATTTTGAGGAACACTATCCAAGCAATCCTGTAACTCTTTAAGGAATGATGACTTTACACTTGGAGGAGCCTTTGCAGTGAGTGCATATATACAAAGTGTGAAGCCTTATGTTGATGCCATCTCTTACAAGCCCAGCCACAATCAAACTGGAGCTGACTGCTTTCCACACTTCACCTGCTGCTCTCCAAGTAGCTGTACTGTAGCTCTGGGATTCAAAATAATTCCTACACCTTCCTTCCTGACTACAGCAGTACCATCCTGTGGATTGATCTTCTGGAATGTAACATGATGTATCCATCAGCAGCTGGCCACACATCAGAACCAAACCATATTTCGTTTCCTGAACTCCAGCCACAAAAACTCTATACCTCTTGAGTTCTCCCACAAACAAATCAAGTTTTCTATCTACAGTTGAATTACTAACTAGGACCAATTCCTCCAACTAATACTGAGAGTCCTGGTATTTACACTGTACATTAGGGAAAGAGCTGACAATGTTACTGTCTATATAGCTTGAACAGTGAATCACACAGTAGCATGATAGCTTTTGTGCACATATCATGTATTTTGTTATCCCAGTACAAGCTGGTTACGAGTAAACTCCAGTGGTTAAAATAATATCATGTGCAGTACACCTGTAACATCTGTTCCACACATACTGCACATTCCTCTCTGTTGTATGTATGTGATATGTAGGAGATGATAGCTTAGGTTTGTAAATGTGAACTAGTCTCTCTCACTAATCACATGCCCCACAGGAAACATTACCTTGTAACTATAATATTTCCCTGTATATGTTTTTCACTACTTGCTATTAAATAGCCAACTGCAAAATTTTACTAATTTTAATGCGGTCACATTATACCAACTGCAACAGCCCTAAAGGGCAACTGTACAAGAATAATGGTATAACATAAAAGTAAAATTGACTCCAGCTCAGTCCTAAAACAGACTCCATAATTATTTTCCTTCAAGATCCTCTACCTGGCGGTAGCTAACACTGCCGATTATCATAGGCAGTAAGCACAGCTGGTATATGCCCAGGAAAAGAGAAAAAAAGAAACAAATTAATTTACAGACTTAATTAATATAATACCTATATACATGCAGTTAATTGTTGATTAAGAGTAAGTATAAATTTGTTAAGAAAATGTTGTAGTCAGTTGTGTCGAGGATAAATGTTGGTAAATTGTTTCACTCATTCAGTAATGCATAGTGCTATGCAACCTAATATACATAAGGTGATAGACTGGGTAGCATTGGAATCTGATTGGCAATGCAGGAATGCAAAATGTGAAAATAATTTGTTAACATAATAAAGAAATTTTGTTATTCATAATTGGCATTATGATTATAGAATCATTTTAGTAATATTGCATATATGAGTGACATGCATCCCAATCCCCCCACCCCCCAATCAGTCCCTGAAATGGTTAAATCATTAATTTGTTTCCTGTACATTTAATTAAAAGCTTGTCACTCACTAGTGCAAAAGCAAGAGCCTTCTCTTGGGTTGCAAGCTCAAGAAAGGTAATACCACGTATGATTAGAACACACCTTCACACGATACCAAATTTGGCTATATAGTTGGCTTTTGCCAGTGTCTGTAGCTCCAATAAACAACAAACACTGCCCAGGGATCACTGGCCATGTGGAGGTGCTAACTAACATAGTCTTGAAAAAGACTGACCCCCTCCCCCCCCCACCCACCCAACACACACACTTACACACAAACAAACTGCTAAATGTGCATGAAATCTTGTGATGTATTGTGTTTTACAGTTTTCAAGGATAGGAGCTCCTCCTTATTCAATTTCACAAGTGTACAATAACGAAGTTAATACTGCATAATTATATAAAATGTGACCGAGTCTGACAAAATCAGTCTTATAGCTCAAAAATACATATGTTTACTTAATATCGTGTATCACCTTTTATGTATATGATAGCTCTGTAAACTTCAGGAAAAAATGTCCAGGAATTTTGACATAAGTAGTAAAAACTTTGTTTGCTTGGTTATCATGTTCAGAGATTAAGTTATCAAACTTCAAATAGTGGTCAAAATTTGACGGGCTATAAGACTGATTCAGGTCACAAATAATGGTATCTAAATTTCTGCATGGCCTTCATATACCTGGCAATTGTGAAGAGCTACACTTTACTAGAAAGAAAATATTATACTTTAGATAGTCTAACCGACTTAGAATACACTGTGTATGTGCATCTATTCAGATTTCTAAACTTTATAGCTAATTTTAGTGAATAATTAGTCACATACTGTATACTATGGCTACTGTTAAGTGGCAAGATGTTTTTGCTAATGCAAACTTTGACTAACTAAAGCTAGTGACTGGAAGAGTTGTAGTCTTCAAATAAAAAAATTTCCTGAATATTGAGCTAATCATGCAGTAGCTATTCCCAGCATACTGTTGATACATTCATTTAAATAAACAATTTAAGGTTTTTGCAAAGCATCGAGTTCAATATAAAATTGTGCCCTGTGATATGCAACCTGTAGCTACCTCACTATTGGGTAGCTATATATACAGAGTAGTGAATACTGTGGCACTGAAACAGTGACCGTCACTAGTGACAGTCACTAAAATATACTGTTACAGTGATGCTCACTATTTGCCACAATATTCACTGCTCGTTATTACTGTGTATAATATGTGATTGTAAATTACCAGTTGCATGTGATTACTAAATGCACTGATTGTCTTGTTGAGGCATGGGCACACACAGATTGCATGACTCAGAGGTAAGAATGAGGGGAATCAGGGTAGTATTCACCACCCCGGCTCAACCTTTACTCCTATTTAACATTTGTAGCTATACGTACCATAAAGACTGCATGTTATTCAGAGCATGATAACAAACTTCAAAAGTTGTTTTTCTGTCCAGTCATGATCACGTGCAGTCTGAGTGGCACTTCCGATAAGAAACTGAGAGCGGTCGCTATCAAGGAATTGCCATGTCTCGGATAGTATTCATTTGTGTGATAACAAGTTTGATGCTAGGTCTATGCGTTCGTGGCAAGGTATGAACTGTTTGGTAGGTACATAGGTAAATAATTGCGAAGTTGCTATTGTTCCGGGCAGCCGGAAATATTTTGCGGTCTGGCTAGACTGAGCTGTATTCAGTGTTCTGACAGTCCACTAGATTTCTCTCACTATCAAGCACACTATTTGTATGCTATGCCCCGAGTATTCAACTTTAGGGCACGCGTCTAGTGCTCTTTGTCGCTTTCTTTTACTACCCGCCTACCACCTCCCAGCACAATAGGTATGTGTGGTGGACACAACTGAAACAACAACAATGGGGACAATTTCTTTTACTGTTTGTTTGTTTTTCTGTGTTGTATTTTGAACTGTAGGCGGTTAGAGTATGTTTTCAAATTTCGGACACCACATAATAGCGGACTGCATCTAATTCCGGACACTACTACTCATGCACCGTACCTACGTTGTGTATTTATTCGCAGTGTGGGTGGGAGGTGACGCCTAATTGTCTAGCTAATAATCACGCATGATGCAGCACTATAGTGTTGACAAGTGTAACTCATTAAGACCTTAACTCATTGTAAATATTGTTTATTAAAAAGCTAAGGCAATGGTTGTCGTACAGACTGGCAGACCTAAGATGATTGATTTAGCCATTTGAAGTAAAGAAAACAATAGCAGGGACATTTAGGAGCGGGAGCCTATAGAAAACTTTACAGAATTGCAGTCAACCCTGCATGTGATTAGCTAGCTAATGCAGCTATGGTTTTTATAGTAGCTAGTAATACATATGCATTATGAAATCTTTCAAAATGTGCTATTAATGACTTCAAATAATACCATTTACCAAAACTATGCACTGGAATTTGTGCATTTTGTAGCTAGCTATAGTCCGTGCATTGAGGGTTAGCTACTTGGCACCTTTATGACTGCATTAAAGAGGGAGAGAGGGGCTGACTGCTCCTTGCCAACCACAGGGACTGAGTACATAGAATGATGTGCATGGACTGGCATGTAGTTAGCTTAAAAGGATTACGTTTCTTTGCAATGTGGAAGTATTTCCTTTGTTGTCTGGCATATGCATCACTGCTCCATTAAACGATGGTCCGGATGGCCTTGAAAAGTGTAGCTCTCAAATCCACAGTGGCTGTGCTATATCCTATAATTTTTATGCAAGAACAAGTAATGCAAGTACTTCAAAGTATTGCAGTTTCAATTGCAGCTAGTATCCTGGTCCGGCTGATATAATGATGTCCATGTGATGGTGTCCGTCGAATGACCATTTACTCTACTTCTGTTGTTTTATTTTGAACTTTAGGGAGCATCCCCACACTGATTTTGGTACAATTAACATCATAATGACGCTAACTTCAACCCCCCTCCTCTCCCCCTCCTTAACGTCACACTATGAAAACAATGCATTGGCAATAGAAGCACAAAACATAATATTCTTTACCTGAAAACATAGTCTACACAGTATAGCTACTTAATCACATCACTTTCTATATTCCTATAGCTGCTTACACTAAACTGCTTTAATAAAGACTAATAATGTCATGGGCTGAACCCCCCTTCCCGCTTAAGGTGGCGATAAGCAATGATGCGCATAAGAAGCCATAGCAAATACATATGACGTAACATATCATATACTACGCAATAGACAAATTTCATAATAATGAAAAATCCAAGCGTTGCCCCTAGCAACCTAAATTTTACATTATAATTTTGTAGGTGTCAATGTCTTAAGTCACTTCTCCAAGTTTTAAAAGGATAGCATAAGTAAGTCATGAGATATGACATTTTGAAGTTGCAATATTCCCATACATTGTCAATGATAGGGGCAACAGTTGCCCCTTCTCAGTAATCACACAAATCATGGGATTCAAGGTGTAGTATCTATGGTCATATCTTATGACCTATATACACTATCCATTTAAAACTTGGGGAGATTATTGTTGACATTCACACCTACAAATTATGTAATATTGAGATATATGTACTTTTGAATTTTTACTTTTTGCATATGTTGAAATACCTCATTTTTGTGATTGCCGAGAAGGGGCAACTGTAGCCCTCTCACATAGATATGTATGGGAAAACCACAAGTTTCAAAATGTCATATCTTATGACATATACATGCTATCGTTTCAAAGTTTGGAGAAGTTACTGTAGGCATCATCACCTAATACTACTGGGAAATTCAGGTTGCTAGGGGCAACGGTTATTTCTATATGCTATAAAGCCTTATTATGGAATTTGTCTATTTGTGGTAAATCAGGCAGCAGCTAATTCGGCGCAAAACCATAATAAACTTATCAAGCATAAAAAACAGCCAGGAATAACAGGTGAGTTGTTAGCAAAAATAACAAGCAGCTGCTGTTACACAGTTCAGGTGGAATGTAACGCACCTTTACAACAAATTGACAACCTTGACAACGTGAAAACAAGCGCCACTAATAATTATTATTTGTTTCGACTCACCTTACAGCCTGTTACAAATGTTATCTTTTCTCTGTAGACACAGGTTGAAACCTCGTATGAATGGTTATCAGTACATCGTATATCCATTCTATGGCTTCTTCGCTTGATACAAACGGTGGAACAAGGCTCTCATTTGCTTGTAAACGCCGTATATTTCGACTTGTAAATCGCTTCCACTTATTGATACGTAGAATGATTCTTGTAATAGTATGCTTTCGTCATGTGAAGTATTGGAACTAAAACTTGAGGTTATTGAGAGATAACGCGTCTTCTGTGGTCCACTAAGTACCACCGATTTCTTGGTTTGAGAGTAGTTCTACGCTTTATACTCTCTACCAATGATAGATTCCTGTATGCATAGTTTATTTGTATACAAAATTAAGTACTAGCTTTCAATATGTCTTAAATTGAGACCATGTTGAGACACAGCAGATTGTTGTCAAGAATGTGCGTTATTGCTTTAGCACCACCTTTGTCATTACCAAAATCAGTTTGGAGATGTCCCCTTCTGTGTTCTGTTTTGTAACCCATTTGCAACTGTGTAGGCTAGTACTTATAGCTAGCTATATTTCAGTATGTATTTGTATCCAATGTATGTGTGTGTGGGGAGCACACTTGCAGACTATAAGTTTTCTGTGTACCCTCGTCTTTGTATGCGGTGACTACTCTATTAGAGAGTTTTTCTGTAATTCAATTTGTATCTCCAGTATAATTGTAGATCTAACTTGAGTATACAGTGGATCCTTGAGTGGTGGTCTATTATGGTATGTCTGCTTAATTATATCCTTAGAAATGCTAAGTGTGTTCATATGGCTTTTGGCGACATTCGTGGTCAAGTGTAGTAAATAACGTGATTCATACCACCAATGAATTTATTACCACTTATGGTGCATTTTGTAGTTTTCTAATGGATCATGGTATATATAGTAAGCTACTGTAGCATGATCGTTTACCTTTGAAATTACTATTATACAACTTTCTATTAGAGCGTTCAAATTTCTGCTAATGGGCAAAATTGATCATCTAAGGGAATAACTACAGTGGGCAACAGTATTATCAGATAATTATAGGCTACTCTCCTGTTTCTACTGTAGTCCTGGAAATTCCATTGTATCCATTAGAAAGCGTAGTTTCAGCTAGCTACAAGAGTGTTACAACAGAAATTGTTGTACTACAGATTTTTGCTAAGAATTTTCTTTGTATGTACATTTTGTACATTTCTAACACACACTGGAATCTCATATTCATATTATTTCACGCAGAATAATGGAATTTTTTAGGGTCTAACTAAATTTCGAAAATCTGATGTCATGATTGACATCATTATGTTTATGACATTATGATATTAAGCAAAATCGGTTACATAGGGTGCTAACACACCAGCTCTGCTACCTAAGGAACCAATTTTCATGATTCTAGTAGTCCAAAGTTAGGGTTTGGGCTCAGTTTTAGCTAGTAAACCTGAGAGTAATCCAGTTAAGTTTGGGTTCAGCCACATTTTAAAAATATACACTAAATCACCATATTTTTATTATCTTGGATTGACCTACGTATATCTAATATTCAAGGTTTTGGCAGCTAGTAGCAGTGGTATAGTGGTTAGGACTCTGATGCATTATGGAAAAGTGAAGAGATTCAGTACAGAAATATCTTTATTTACTTTTTCTTCCCTGCCCCTCCCCCCTGTTTTTTCCAAGTTTTAAGTAAAAACAGCAGATCTCTGAGATCTAGTCAATCCCAAATTTTTACTTGCTAAAATACATACCAGTGTGTGGAGGATGAGAAGCAGATCATTTTTTGGAAGGTCTTATAGCTGGCACTTATAATTTTTAAAATGATTTAATTGATAAGCACTTGGAGCATGATTGTTCTGGCCAGTAGTCACACAAGGTCCACTGTATGTGCACTCAAAGTATACTGTACTATGTGTCCTCCACAAGAAGACATTCCACCCCTGTAAATTTTATATACTGTATAGCAGATTTATTTATTGTGAAGAATTATGTTGCAAACAGACCACTTCACAACATTACAATTTGTGACGTTTTTCTTCACACAGAGTTTGCTATTTAATTGTTCTTAGAGGACTGACCAGTTGCTTGTTTATGTGCATAACAACTTGTTGACATATCCATCTGCTTGTTGACATATCCATCTGCTTGTTCACTTGTTGAAACTTTTTTGTCAAAATTTTATTTAGTCAGGGAAAACAGCATCAGCCCAAAAAAGCTTTTTTTCAGCTGGTGCCCTGAATATTGGTATTTGGGACCAAATGTACTGTGTCATGTACTTACCTTATCACTCGTAGAATTGTAATCTCATATCACGTCCTATGGACCCTTGCGAGATTTTCAAAATTATAGCAATAATCTGTTCTTTTATAGAATCAGGTACAAGGGTATAAAAGCTCATAGTGATGTTACAGCAAGTCACGATCATAGTTATGATATTAAATATTACCAAGAGTTCATAATATATAATATTTAGATATATATTATGAACTCTTGATATTACATAGCATAGTACATTATAGATGTATATGATTGACTTCCAATACTCCTTTAGTTACCAGATCAGTACAGTTTCAGTAGTATATTTGGTGATGATGACAACATTTCACCATCACCATCATGTCCTTACCATCCCCAACCAGTACCACTACCATCACCGTTACCTGGTGTGATCAGTGATGCCCTCAATAACATCTTTCAATATATTACTGAAGTGTTGTATGATAATGAAACAGCTGTGAGTTATACATGTATTTGATTTCACTTGCTTTACATTGTATTGTGTAATTGCATGTGTACATTTACTGTAATTGTCCATTATTTTTTATGTTTGATGCACAGCCGGGACTGGTAGCTAGGATATCATACAGAGATACTGATCTGTTGTCTGTTGCATATGGTGTGAAGGATAAGAAGAAACCTGATGTGAAACCAGATGGTGACACTATATTTCGTATTGGAAGTCTGTCGAAAGTGTTTGTGGTAAGATCATAATTTTAAAATGTGATATAGTGTAGAGAACCTTTTTAGTCATGTGTTAAATAATCGAATAGTGGAGTTTCTTATCTCTGAGGGATGTGTGGAATAGATGCAAATGACATATAAACTTATTCCTCAATGCAACTAAATGTTATTATAATAGATCAAATACTATAACTACTCTAATAGAGCAATCATTTTGGGTTTGGTGTATGCAATATATTTATTGGTCAAATTACTACTCCTGTGCACTGAATTTCAGATTTTTTTGTATAAGCAAATGTCAGTATGAAACATCAATGTCACGCATGGAATCATAATTTCTGTGTATTACCCATGCAGGTGCTAATGTTATTTCAGTTATTTGACAGAGGGGAGGTTAAAGCATTGGATGATCCTATCACAGATTACTGTCCATCCTTCTCTATGCACAATCCTTTTGATGATGATAACGTCATCACTCTGAGGTAGTGTGGCGTACACTCTATTTGTATAGGATAATTAATTAGATAGTGTTGTGTTGTTGCTATGTGATAAGACTAGTATATTATTTTAAAAAGAAGTGGGGATCTAAGCGATGAAAGTAGTGAAACAAACTATGATTGATGGTATTACAACATAGCTCAGTGGGAAAATCCCTACATTATCATGTTATAACAATGATTTTATTCAATGACAAAGTAGGGATCTTCCCATCAAGCTATGCTGTGATACCATCATTCATTGCTTGTTTCACTACTTTTTATTGCTTGGATCCCTACTTCATTTTAAAATTAATATACTAGTTTGTTCGGGTTTTTTTTATTATAGCTTACAGCTGTGCATGTGTGACTGTTCTATTAGGGTGACTGCTGTATTAGAGTATCATGAGTCGGCCTTTGGGTGTGTGCCACTATTTTATATTTTCATTGTGCTATACAGCTAGACCAATAATAAGGGGGTATGTAATCGTGATCAAGTAAATGATTGTTAGGAGGCATGGTCTTGGTGCTTGACTGTTATTAATCAACCAAGGTTGCATTAATGGGCATGGTATTGAACCTATCACGTAGTTAAGACACCACAAACTTAAATAAGTTTGTGGTATCTAACTATGCTATTACAAAATTAACACCTCAATAATTATGGTTTCATTGCATGGAGAAGAATGAGACCAGCCTGATTGAAGATAAAAGAAAAGACAAGATGCAGAGGACACACACTCGTCAGCACCCCCAAAAGGCACATTCAACTGGTGAGTGGTGGCCGTGCACTGCTTTATGTGGCTTCTAGCCTTATTACTGTGGTCAGACAGGCAGGTAGGCAGGTAGGCAGACCAAAATTCAAGTTTTGGCAATTTTGATTTAAATTCTAGATCCGGCCACCTGTGTTGATGCTGTATTTGATGTGTTACAGTAGCTGGACTAATATTATTCTGTAAAGGTGATTTTCATCATATAAGATATTTCTAAGATGGTTTTTAAAGGTGGCCTTGTTAGGTGATATGTACCATTATTAGGGAGATCCCTAATTAAACAGTATTACCATACTGTTTGATATGATTCACTCGAATGATACCTTTAAAATGCATTAGTGCATTGTATATGAAGTTTATACAGTAGCAGAAGATTTGGAAGAATGCAAGTTATAAATGAAGCCTATCAACATCTGAATGTTTGAGATGAACACAGCCACTTAATAAAGTGCCTTAAATACATAGTGAAAATGTGCATGCATTTTCAGCAACTGTTAAATTTTGAATTTGAATTTCTTTCCAATAACTGTCAAACGGTTTTATCCATTGCAGACAAATGGCATCTCAATTGTCAGGATTACCACAGTACCCACCTTGTCAACCTGACTTCCTCTTAGGGAAATTTTGTCCAGACACAACTGCTAATATGATTAAGAAACTAAGTGAGCAGTATGTGGTGCGACCAACTTACACAAGACCAATATACAGGTATGATTTCAGTATGTAAATTATGGACAGTACATGTAAAATTTCATGGATGTGTATAGGTACGTATCCTATTGCCTTGAATAGTGGCCAGTCTAAAATAGTGGCCTGGTCTCAAATAGTGGCCTGGTCTCTAATAGTGGCCTGGTCTCAAATAATAGCCTAGTCTCAAATTATATACCCTGGTCTCAAATAATGGCCTGGGTAAAAAGTTGCCTACACAATTATTTCACTGAAGTAGGTTTTCACCCAGGCCACTGGATCTGGGTGAAAGTTGCTTGAAAGATAAACGCCCGGGCCACTATTAAGGACAATACGGTACATTCCATACCTATAAACGTGAAGTGTAGTATATACTGTGACTAAGTTTTAATGCGCATTTATCCATTGTACAAGTTGTCACATTATATTCTTGTAGCAATACAGCCTATGCCCTATTGGCTCACTGCTTGATAGAGAAACTTCATCCTTTGTTAACATATGAGAGCTATGTACAAAAGTACATCCTAGAACCACTCAATATGACTAATACTGGATTTACATTAACTGAAAGGTAGGTGTGTGACTGTGTGTACTGGAACACACATAGCTATATGAATGTATGCATTTATATATGTTTGAGTAAGATTGTGTGCAGTATTATATGGTACACTGCACGAAAAAGCAATGGAAGTAGTGGTGATAGTTTGCACATGGGAGGCTCCAAGAGCTGGTCACATAGGCTTTACGAACACTATGTGAGCTAATTGGTATAATAAGCCCTGTTGTGTTGTATTTACTAATTGAATCAGGCTTTAAATTATAAGCTGTTGGTATAAGGTTGTGCTTTGCTCCTAACTTTAGGTGCTGTGTGTAATTAACATACACCCCAACTGTAGCAACAGACAAATAACCTGCAATACATGACCACTAATTGATCCTGTTTCTTATTATATGTGTGAACCCCACCAAAATACACAATCTACATGCAAGCACTTTGTAAGCCTTTTGTGATCCTTTTGCATACCAATTGCAAACCTTACAAAATCTGTTGGCGACCTACCTGACCACATCGACATTCATGAACCCTCATGACTTTGTTATATTTTTTGTGTACTGTACGTGAAATTGTGACTATCTTGTCCAGGAGTGTTTCTAATATTCTGAGCACAGCTTAAGCTAAATGATATACATGAATACAAGTACTAATCCTGAAGGCTTTAAATTAAACTATAATTTTGGGGGGTAAGTAGAATTCTAGGAAATGGGAATGGAAAGCAGGAATGGGAATGACCAATGGAAAATGCAGGTCATCATGTGAATATGCAGGTTGGATTCAGTACAATGTAGCATTGTGTTGGATTTTACACTAAAACAATTGAAACACTCTAATAGAGCAATCACCTGCATTGATAGCCTGTGAATTGGTTGACTATAGCTGTCATAGATTAGATATATAGACTAGCTAAGTCATTAATACTACTCCATAAATTTTACCATTGAACATGAATAGGTTTAGAAAGTATTCTAATTATCTGACAGTACCTGCGTGTAGATGTGGGATGTTGTACCTGCAACCTCAGGAAAAAGTCACATGATGAGCATGTGGCAGCTGTAGTAGTGCATGGCTCCAATGAGAAAACTAAAGACAGTACGACCAGTAATGGAGACTCCTCTTGGAGCCACTTCAGCTTGACAGCATACCAGTGCTGCATGCGTAATCCTATCATATAACTTCTTATCTAGAAGCAGCAGGTGAAGCCTATAATAATTATTATAGGCTATGAATACTTTGTGAACCTCAGTTGGTCATCACTATTTTATAGTTAGATTGTTTATAGTTTCCAAGGAGTAGCTAGTTTGACTTAGCTTATATATACCTAATCTAAGTCCATCAATTCACAAACTATCAATGTGAGCCCCTGATGGGAAAATTCTTACTGCTCTATTAGAATATTTAATGTTTAATACAGGTGACTGTTCTATTAGAATATTTAATGTTTAATACAGGTGACTGTTCTATTAGAGTGTTTCGATCGTTTTAGCTAAAGGATACACAGCAATGCTGCAAAGAAGCATTTTGCTGGATCCAACCTGTATAATTGACATGATGACCTTTATCAGACATTCATTCCTGTTCCGTCCTGTTACTGTTTTACTACAATTCTACTTACCCTAATTTGTTGTGCCTTATGATATTCTTTTGATAGTTATCTGAATTCTAAACAGTAAAATATGAAGGTTCATGGCCATTGGTGTACTTTTCTTCGGATGTATGCTTTATGAAAGTACTTTCTATATAACCATACAATTGTGATTATCCAAATGTTGTTCAGATGATCAACTGATAATGCTATAATGTATGTCTCAGTCTAAGAATGTATTCTGTTATTGCTTTATACTAAGATACTGTTATAGGATTAGATCAACTATGGCAGTAGGTTACAATGCAGATGGCTCTAAAGCACCTCTTTATGACTTGGGCTGGGCTGGACCATCTGGACAAATGTACTCTACTGTGAATGATCTGATGAAAGTATTGACGTGTAGTCACACATGTCTATATATTTGTGACTGGATCTGCAAATACACGACACAATTGCACAAGCCTAAATTTACAGTATATAGCATTGAATACAATGGGTGAAATACTTGCATAACAAAAACTTGGATATCATCTTATTCACCTACTTAAGAGAAAATCTGTTTCGTTGCAGTAGATGCAATGGCAGTTATGGGAGTTTGTTTACGTCAGGTCGAAATGATAGTATGCAATCAATTTTTCTTCACTAATTTTGCCTTTGTATATAGTGAAAGGTGATACAAGGAAACACTTACCCAGTGATTGATTCCCTACTCATGTGATGCAAACGTCAACTCCATGTGTCCTTCTGCCCATGAGTTACAAGCATTTTAGTACTGTAATTTATTTTCCCTATACTTGCTGTACAAATGTTACTAGTTTGTAGGGCTGTAATTCCAAAGTTATTGGTATATGAGGCTGAAATTTTGCCAGAGCATGCATTTGGCTAGTTGATTATTTAGTAAACAGGAATTCAAAAATGTGTGATTGTGTTGGGTTTTCACAGATCCGGTCACATTGGTGATACATCCAGTTTATTAGTATTATTATACAGTACTTGGTGAATAAACTGAAGTGACTTGAGACTACTGTATTAATGCAATACAGGTTCAGGTCAGAGTTATGTATAGTCCATGGATGACTGGCAGTACACATGCAGCTTATTATGTCATGCATGGGGTGCAAAATAGAAATGCATGACTATGTGAAATATCAGCCCCCAGGCATACCATGACTATTGCTATATATTTCAGTTGTATGTACAGTAACAAAGGGTTTACACTGTGAACTTACCTGTATGCACTCTACCCTGTGAACTTACGTACCTGAGAACACTGGACTGTGTATGGAAAATACAGCTTGAGGGTGTGTGTCAGAAGACTCATTATTATACTGTAACTTGAGGCAACTGAAGTCCGCTGAGTGCTATATTATTTGTGTACACAAGCATAGGGGGTGATTTAAGGTTGTCTTACTCAGAAGGTTTACCTGAACTGCTTCAATTTTTGGAGATCAGACTATCAGCAAGTGTTCATATAATCTACTTAAGAAGAAAAAACAAAGAAATTAAATCGAAACTTTGAATTCCCATACTGTATCTTGCAAATAGCTGGTGTGAATTTAATCAAATTTGCTGAGTGGCCTACCCTACCTGGCGGACAACTATAATGCAAAAATAGTGTGCTTTGGAGAAGGGGCCATGGAATTATATACATGTGTGGAAGTGCTGTTTTCTTTTTTCCTGTCAATATACTCACGGTATTGTGTGCCAGCTTTCTTGGCCGCATGACACACTACTGTGTATCTTAGATATTAATTGCTGACACTGCAAGCAAGTAGAATTTTTAGCAAACTAAATTATAACAATTCTAAACTTTATAACTGAAGTAGGATCCATGTTACAAAAAAGTACTGAAACAAGTGGCATGATGGAATATTATCTAGTTACTGTGTTGTGTACGTAGCTGCATGGAAAGAATCCCTACTTTTAAAGTATGCAAATTATATATGGCTAGATTCCATAATGTCAGTTACTTTAACACATTTAGTTTCATAGATCGTTTAATGTGTGTTTCAATGCGTGTACGCATGAACACTTAGCTTCTCACTTTAACATGTACAATACTTTGACAATATCATTTTAACGATTAGAAATGTGTGTATATACTTTCATGTTTTATAATTAGCTTGCCAAGTGTTTAAAGATGAATGAAGGCTGTGCAGGTATACTTAAGCCAAATTTTGTGAAAGAAATTGGATTACCTGGTATGTGTGTAAGTGTTTAGTTAGTAATGATGTACATACATGATTTACTTAATGTATAGTGGATTTCCTTGATTTTATAATTGAACGTAGTTATCTTTAGAATTATATGTAACCGGATCTGTGAAAATCCACATGATAATGCATTTTTAAAATTCTTGACCATAAAATGTCAAGAATTCTGGCAAAGTTTCAGCCTCGTATGCCATTAACGTTGGGAGTCACAGCTCTACAAAGTAGCAACAACAGAATGATCAATTTATACAGCAGGTATAGGGAAGTAAATTACTGGCACTTACAAAAATGGTTGTGACTTACGAACACAATGATACAGAGTTGAAACTTGTACCATTGTGTTTGCCATGAATAGATGGATTCATTGCTGGGTAAGCTTTCCTTGTAAGTTATATATTACCATTCTTCACTACATACAGAGATGAAATCAGTAACGAAAGATCGATCTCGTATATATAATTACTTCGACATGATGTAAACAAAGGTCCATAACTCATGTATCCATTGGTCTACTGCAATGAAACAAAGGTTTTCGAACTCATCTTAAATAGGCAAATAAAATGATATCAAGTTTTTACTGGTAACAAAGAAAAACGTTTTTACAGAATTTTTTTTGAAATAATTACTTATTTTATGCATTAGTTTATACTGTAAATTTAGGCTTGTGTCATTATGCCGGGTTTTCACAGATCCGGTCACCTATGTAATATTTATGTGTTTGAATCAGGCTATTAAACTATTTGTATATGTTTTTTGGCAGCTTTCATAGACTATGACTACAAAACAGCATTCGGAACCCCATTTGAAATGGTACTGATCTCAGGAGGTTATTTAATTCGTTGTAAAGGAGGGAGGATCAATGGATATACATCATATTTCTCTTACTCACCTGAACTGCAGCTAAGTAAGTAATGCAAGACAGATCTACGTATATGGAATTTTATTGTAGTGGTATTTTAGGCTTTTGTATGACCATCAGTGGTGATGCTGACATCAGTGGAGTAATGATGTATGTATATGATGAACTCCTTAAGCCACTTGTTAATGTGTTATCCACTATTCAACCTAAGGTTAGCCATTACATATGTAGTATGTTTTTAGTGGCCCAACTAGAGTGGTTCATATGGTGTGGGCATGCCATTTAGCTAAAACCAAAAATTATGCATATATTTGATTGTGTTGCTCAGACAACTAAATTGTACATATAATTTGCAAATGGCTATGTGTGATTTAAGATGCTATGTAGCTAGTACTATTGCATACATTTTTCAAAGTATCACAAATATTTTCTTGAAATTTGACACGTCTAATATCATAAATTACAGCCACCTATTTTGATAAATAATTGTTTAGCTACAGGTACTGACATGCTTGAAATTTTATATACGTACATTTAGTGTAGTCTACTTTGTAATATCAAATTGCTCCAAGTGTATTACTGTAAGCAGTGTAATTATATTGTAGCTATTACTTGAATGTATTCCTGGATTTGTAATATATAATAATGCATATTTTAATTTTTCAAGGTTCCATCCATACCAAATCCACAAATGTACATAGGCAATTACTCTAACTTCTTCATTGGTGAGGTTAGTATATTTCAACAAGATGATACTCTGATGATGCATTTACCAACAAACTATGTTGGTAATCAAACTGTGCCCTTGTCATACCATGATGATCATTCTATGCAACTGGTTGAGCCTCGAGTTGTTCCCGATTATTGTTTTATTTATGAAGTATTTCCAGCATTTAAGGCATGGGTTTACTTTGATGACGTTGATAAGAAAACTGGTAAAATTCCTAGTCTTCGTATACCCGGGGATTTTGGAGAGCTACACTTCACCAGAAAGTAACAAAAAATTAATTTTTGTGTAATAATCCAAACTTTGTGTTAACAAACTGTTGATTGTGCACTGTTGTACATTACAATGCTTAGATATACGAAACAACAAAATTAATTTTAGCTATGAAAAGTTTTCTGGGTATACAACTGTTCGGACAAAATGTAGTAGCTGTGATGTCATGTGACCTTGCTAATCTTGGCCATGGGCAAGACATGTGGGCATCTGTGTCTATCTGTCTCCAGTATTAGTATTAACCCCGGAATTCACTTAGCTAATCTGCAATGAGGAAGGTGTGCTATTCACTTAACACTCTGTACATTTGCTGTCTATGAGCAAGTACCATGAGCCCATTCATGAAATCAGCTGAGAGTAAGTCTATGGCACTTGATTATGAAATATGCATGTAGTACAGGGTTTGGCCATTTATTTAGCTACTGTACCTGCAGGGTAGGTATTGGTATATAGTTAAACCTGTGTATTCAAGGCCTTGGGACCAACCAAAGTGTGTCAAGGTGTCTTGATGTTCTAGTGCACTGTATACCAACATGATTACACACCTTATATTCTTTACTGTATTGTAAGTGCACATACCGTAATTTGCTTTTTTTCGTTGTAAAATAATTTTCATATTGCAGCAACTTGTACGAAAATTTCTTACATGAAAATAAAGCGAATTACAGTAGTTACAGTGGAACCTGCTTAATATAGATGCTTGAAAATGAGGATACCTGCATAGACTGGTCACTTTGAATGTATCCCTTAGCTGGAAATGAGGACACCTTAGTAATCCTTAGACATTTAGTTGATCTCAAAATGTCCTGAATATGTAGGTTTCATATATGTGTGACCGGATTTTACAAAACCAATCTAAATCGCATATCAGAAAAAATCAAACTAACACCACCAGTGAATAGCTACACTGCCAGTCTGTTGGTTTTGACTCTCAACATTACACAAACCATATACTTGAGACCAGTTTTAACAGATGTCTTTTCTGGGTGGTATGGCAAGCTTGAATGGTGGCTTTTGGCCTTGTGATGGATCTGGCTTCATGAGAATTAGTGATGCACAAGTGGATAGACTCATATGGTTGGACAAACAGTATTTTTGTTGCTATATGGAGCCAGCACAGCCTTGTAATTTCGTGTCTGGGCTTCATTTGTGCTATACCTCCATTTTGAAGTCTAACCTCTTTCCCACCACTCCACTCCCTGCCTCCCAATTGTTTGTGAGCACTTGTGATACTATTTCGCTCAGCCAACTGCTCAGATTTTATCTTATTTGGCATTAACATAACTGAACAGCGTATGTCACTGGATTTAGTTTCAAGATAAATGGTTATAAAGTTTTGAAGCCATTATAATTTGCCAAGCATGCATGTGAAATTTACACAAGAGATGCATCAGTTTATTAACTTTCAGACTACTTCTAGTACTTGTAGCTGCTAGTAGAGTTTCCCAGAAGATGGTTCCCCAGGGAACTGAGGCGCCACTGTACTTAACTTTAATTTGTCATGCATTATTTTTGACTAATTAATGTTAATATAATAGAAACTAATAAAACACTTACTTTGCTAGCATTATTTCAAAGGAGTAAAAGGCATATGTAACTACTTGTTGGACTATTTAAGTAATTGTCACTTTTCAGTGTGTAATCTTATATTGTAGCCATATTTGATGAGGGAATTCGAAATGCTTAAATATTGCATAAGAGAATAAGCCAAGTACAAAAATTTTAAGATGGAAAATTTGACAAACAAATTGTCAAAAATTTCTCCCATTACATGTTTGCACTATATAGTACTATGCATATAACAAAAGTGGATCAGACACACACTGTATTCCACTGAATGTAAAAACACAATATTTACAGAGCAATATTGTATTGCAAAAGTAATGTTGGATTTACAACTTATTTATAAACCATTTGTAAGTTATAATAAAATGTATTCACGTTGGATGGATCAGGTGGTGATGATGATGCAAGTGTTCTACCAAGAGATGAAGCAGCAACTCCGTATAGTTTAATATCTTCATCACTGATTTGTAGTAGTTCCTCATCAGGTTTGTTGAGGTATTTGGTGATCAATATAAATGCTGGTCTGCTCTTTGGATCAGGATGCCTATATATACACCATATATGTGTTTTAAAATATGCATACATATGTGATTGGGCTTGCAAAAATAGTGCATGTGGGCCCAAACTAGACCCTGTCACATAACAGGTTATATCTTGACACTAGGATAGAATATCTGGGTTCTGAAACCTGTATAATAAAGCCAACTAAATGTTTAATGATTGTTGAAAATAATTTGGCTATATAGCGTGATGACAAAAAGTTATTAATCATTAAAGTTTGAAAAAGTGGACAAATTTTGTATGCCCATGTGCCCTGTTTTTGCAGGCCCAGTCATACTTTTTAGCTACATTCTGTAGTACATAACAGGTTCTACTGAAATTCACCTTGTGAATTTAAGCTTTAGTGTAAAATTAGTTTACACAAAAAAATTGGAATTTTCAACTAGAGTAGGGACCATAACACATTGATAAAAAGTACTGAAACAAGCTGGAGTAGTGCACAATATTAAATCACAGTAAAACAATAAGTGTTATATCCCTACGAATTCAATGAATGAAAATTATGTTATTCTTATACACTTAGAAAACTACTACCCATGATTGCGCAATTAGAGACAAGTGGCTCTGGTAGAGATGAGTCTATTTTGCTTATTTCACCTGTGTATTTTCTCACTTACAATGCCCAATATTTTACTCAAATTGTATCTACTGTATTGTCTCAAATTATTGTCTCAAATTATTGTCTGAGCATTTATATCTTTCAAGCAACTTTTTACCTCAACAACTAAATGACACTGGAGACTACACAAGACCGTCAATCACGTATTCCTTAGAATCAATGTCATTCCTCCTAGATGTACTCTTCTTGATGTATCAAGACACACGATAGTGTGTCGTGCGGCCCAAGAAGCCGGCGTGCCACCCGTGAGTATATTAACAGGAAGAAAGAAAACGCAATTTTCACACTTATGTAGCTCTGTGACCTCTTATCCGATTGGAACCAAATTTGCTAGAGAGGTGCCGGCCAGCAAGGGGAGTCTACACACCAAATTTGAAGAAACTCGCTCCAGCCATTTCCAAGATACGAGCGAACAAAATTTCGTTTTAATTTCTTCGTTTTTTTCTTCTACTTCTTCATTTCGCACACTTCGCAAAATTCGCCATAAAACACGAATGCGTGCTAGGATTGGGCTGAAAGTTGGCACACTTAAAGGGCGCATTAAGGCGGATCTTTGTACCAACTTTGGTAGGAATCCGATGAACATTCACGGAGTTTTGACTGATTATTTGCGTAAAATAAGGTCGAAGGTCTGTCACGCCTACAGGGTAAACTCCTTTGAGGAATCAGTTGAAAATTGCTATGTAGATGGAGCAACCATCGTAGGAGTGCCTTTTTGTGGTTTGAAAGGAATCGGGATAAAGACCACGGAGATATGACACAAAACCCAACCTGTGTCAAAATTACGCGATCGATTTTTATGAATAAAAATACTATTAGTTTTCGTGTCTATCAGGCAATCCGCTTAGAGCAATGAGCTGAAAATCAGTATGTAGCTGGAATAATCATCATAGAAAGTCCTTGCAGTAGTACAGAAGAATCGGATTACAAACCACTGAGTTATGATTCGAAACGCAACTACGTGTAGCAAATGCGAGATCGAGATACTCTAATAGAACAGTCACCCTAATAAAGCATTCAGCTGCATTTATAATTTACTCAATTATATTACATTGTAAGTTATTCTGTAGGGAATTCAGCTACAAATAAGTCACCCTGTAGTCAGATCAGCCAGAAGAAGGTACCTAATAGAGAGTTCAGCTACAAAGAAACCATCATGTAGAGAGTTCAGCTCAAACAAATTGCCCTGTAGAGAGATCAGCTAGAAGAAGTTACCTTGTAGAGAGTTCAGTTACAAAGAAACAATCATGCAAAGAGTTCAGCTGCAAACAAATCACCCAGTAGAAAGTTCCACTATGAACAGATCACACTGTAGAGAGTTCAGTTAGAAACAAGTCATCTTGTAGAGAGATCAGCTAGAAGAAATCACCTTGTAGAGAGTTCAGCTACAAAGAAACCACCATGTAAGAGAGTTCAGCTGCAAACAAATAACCTGTAGAGACTTCAGCTAGGAACAAGTCACCCTGTACAGAGATCAGCTAGAAACAAGTCACCCTGTAGAGAATTCAGCTACAAACAAATCACCCTGTAGAAAGATCAGCTAGAAGAAGTTACCTTGTAGAGAGTTCAGCTACAAAGAAATGACCATGTAGAGAGTTAAGCTGCAAACAAATCACCCAGTAGAAAGTTCAGCTATGAACAGATCACCCTGTTGAGAGTTCAGTTAGGAACAAGTAATCCTGTAGAGAGATCAGCTAGAAGTATCACCTTGTAGAAAATTCAGCTACAAACAAATCACCTGTAGAGAGTTCAGCTACAAACAAATCACCCTGCAGAGAGATCAGCTAGAAGAAGTCACCTTGTAGAGAGTTCAGCTATAAAGAAACCACCATGTAGAGAGTTCAGCTGTAAACAAATCCCCTGTAGAGAGTTCAGCTAGAAACAAGTCACCCTGTAGAGAGATCAGCTAGAAACAAGTCATCCTGTAGAGAGTTCAGCTAGAAGAAGTCACATTGTAGAGAGTTCAGCTACAAAGAAACTACCATGTAGAGAGTTCAGCTGCAAACAAATCACCCTGTAGAGAACTCAGCTACGAACAAATCGCCCTGTAGAAAGATCAGCTAGAAGAAGTTACCTTGTAGGGAGTTCAGCTACGAACAGATCACCCTGTAGAGAGTTTAGCTACAAACAAATCACCCTGTAGAGAGTTAAGTTACAAAGAAACCACCATGTAGAGAGTTCAGCTGCAAAAAAATCAATCACTCTGTAGAGAGTTCAGCTAGAAGAAGTCACCTTGTAGAGAGTTCAGCTGCAAATAAATCACTCTGTAGAGAATTCAGCTACAAAAAAATCACCCTGTAGAAAGATCAGCTAGAAGAAGTTACCTTGTAGAGAGTTCAGCTACAAAGAAACCACCATGTAGAGAGTTCAGCTGCAAACAAATCACCTGTAGAGAGTTCAGCTAGAAACAAGTCACCCTGTAGAGAGATCAGCTAGAAGAAGTCACCATGTAGAGAGTTCAGCTACAAAGAAACCGCCATGTAGATAGTTCAGCTGCAAACAAATCAGCCTGTACAGAGTTCAGATACAAACAAATCACAGATCAGCTGGAAACAAGTCACACTGTAGAGAGATCAGGTAGTATAAGTTACCTTGTAGAGAGTTCAGCTACAAAGAAACCACCATGTAGAGAGTTTAGCTGCAAACAAATCACCCAGTAGAAAGTTCAGCTATGAACAGATCACCCTGTTGAGAGTTCAGTTAGGAACAAGTCATCCTGTAGAGAGATCACCTAGAAGTATCACCTTGTAGAGAGTTCAGCTACAAACAAATCACCTGTAGAGAGTTCAGCTACAAACAAATCACCCTGTAGAGAGATCAGCTAGAAGAAGTCACCTTGTAGAGAGTTCAGCTATAAAGAAACCACCATGTAGAGAATTCAGCTGCAAACAAACACCCTGTAGAGAACTCAGCTACAAACAAATTACCCTGTAGATAGATCAGCTAGAAGAAGTTACCTTGTAGGGAGTTCAGCTACAAACAAATCACCCTGTAGAGAGTTCAGCTAAAAAGAAATCATCATGTAGAGAGTTCAGCTGCAAACAAATCATCCTGTAGAGAGTTCATGCAGCTATGAAAAGATCACACTGTAGAGAGTTCAGCTAGAAGAAGTCACCTTTTAGAGAGTTCAGCTACAAAGCAACCACCATGTAGAGAGTTCAGCTGCAAACACATCACCCTGTAGAGAATTCAGCTACAAACAAATCGTCCTGTAGAGAGACCAGCTAGAAACAAGTCACCCTGTAGACAGATCAGCTAGAAGAAGTTACCTTGTAGAGAGTTCAGCTGCAAACAAGTCACCCTGTAGAGAATTCAACTACAAACAGATAACCCTGCAGAGAGTTCAGCTAGAGTCAAGTCACCCTGTAGAGAGAATCCTGTAAAGGGTTCATCTACGTACAAGCAGATCACCCTGTAGAGATTTCAGCTACATTTCAAGTCACCCAGTAGAGAGATCAGCTGCAAATTATCCTGTGGAGATTAATTGACATGTAATAAATATATGCTCTCTTTTTATATTATGAACTCTTGATATATGCATTATATAATGATATAATTTGTACATTTACTGATAAAATCAGAATGAGTTAAAGTGTTTATAAAATCTGCTTCATCTTTTTCTTTTTCTTGTGGTAAAGAAAAATATATAGGTTAAAAAGCCCCAAAGCTGGCCATATGCCGGCTTTGGGGTATACAAATACAAAAAGAAGTGAAATCTAATCAAAAACAGCCAAGCTGTAAAAAAAGGAGTGCGGCCCTTGAAAAGGCTATGGTGAAAAAAGATGTGAAATCCAAGGTGGCGGCCAAGAAATGGCTGTGATGGTAGGTTAATGGTAAAAATTTTAATAATGACAATTCAGGTGAATTTTGTGCCAATTGACCAAGCGGCACCAAATTCACCTGAATTGTTGTTATTAAAATTTTTACCATTAACCTACCATCACAGCCATTTCTTGGCCGCCACCTTGGATTTCACATCTTTTTTCACCATAGCCTTTTCAAGGGCCGCACTCCTTTTTTTACAGCTTGGCTGTTTTTGATTAGATACATTTTTCTCAGCATAGAACTCAGATTCAACTTTGAAAGGAAGGCCAAATAATTCTATTTGCTTCATTGTTAATATCATCAATTGTGACACTGTACAGAAATGTCCTGTATTTGAGACCCACCATTTGTTCAAAATCTGGCATTTAGTTTTTATCCCTGGCAACTAAACAGGCCAAGTCATTATGCATAAAAGTATCTTATGCTCAAAAACAAGTGACAAGTGTGTCTGTTCTGTTTTCACAATGTAGTTACTATAGAGTATCCCAATCTCTAGATGCTATTCCTATAACAAGAAACTTTAAAATACTGTACCTAACTTGCTACTCCATGTGACTGCATTATTAAAATGCAAAATGTGCAAAGTTGATGTTGTTCACCATGACCCTATTACACCCCAAAATGTGCAAAATCAGTGCATCCCTAAAAGCCAGCATGATTGCTCTATTAGAGAATCTCAATGCTGGCCACAGATAGTTGATACTTTCTTGATGTGAAGTTAACAGCTATAGCTGCAATATTAAAGGCAGTTAACAAAGACAGAAATCTAAAACCTTATTTTTAGCAAAACTATGAGTAAAATCTTTTGCATAGTATTTTTTTGCTAATATGAAATTTTGCTAAAGCAAATTACAGTGCCTACATAAATTTAAGAGCATTACAACGTGATGCATTATAATAATATTATGCTATATTCATATCAATTCCTGAGGGTGTAAATATCAGGCAATTCCTGAGCATGTCCATGTAACACTTCCTAGTTAGCTGACTTCTTTCTATACACATGACTTGCTGTTTATAACTTATACTTCCAATTTTGGTTTGAGTGTGGGATGTGAGCGTGGCATGATCACTGTACTGGACCATCTGAGAATTGAGTGATTTGTACAATACTTTCGAAGCACATCTCTTGTAATGGTGTGTGGATAAATGCTAGTATGATGTAGCAGCAAAAGGTGTTCACTTAAAATTCCGCCTTCAAAAATCATTCTAGAGATGTCTTACACCAAGAAAATCACCTTTAGGGAATAATATTAGTCCATCTAACACAAAATACAGCATTAAAAACAAAAAAAACACTTACCGGTGACCGGATATAGAATTATTTTAAAAATTGCCAAAATTTGAAATTTCATCTGCCTCACTTGCTCCCTCACTCACTCACTCACTCACTCACTGACCACAGTTGCAAGCCTAGAGGCCAAACAAAGCAGCGCACTGCCACCATTTTACACCACAATAATAAACTCACTAGTGGGATGTACCTTTTGGGGTTCCAACCTCTTGCCTTGTTGTTTCTTTTATCTTCAATCAGGCTGCTTGTCTTCTTCTTCATCCAATGAAATCATATCAAGGCATTCATGTTCTGTATCAACACTTCCTTTCAACAGCATATCTAGACGTCACAGAATTATTTCAGAGCTGGATTTCAGAAGTGCTTCAGTCCCTGTGCTACTATAGGTATACTTAGCTAGATATCTGCAACTTCGCGATTGGGATCCCATTGATGGGTGTGGTTTGCAACCACACCCATCAAATAAAGATCTAAGTGGACTAATGGTGATAGAGTGCAGAGACCACACCTCTTAACAATCTAACTATTTACTTAATAATGAACAAGATGACTTCACCCGTTATTGGTCTAGCTCATCCCTTGGTTGACTCGAGATCCCTTGGTTGCTTGTCTTCTTCTTCATCCAATGAAATCATATCAAGGCATTCATGTTCTGTATCAACACTTCCTTTCAACAGCATATCTAGACGTCACAGAATTATTTCAGAGCTGGATTTCAGAAGTGCTTCAGTCCCTGTGCTACTATAGGTATACTTAGCTAGATATCTGCAACTTCGCGATTGGGATCCCATTGATGGGTGTGGTTTGCAACCACACCCATCAAATAAAGATCTAAGTGGACTAATGGTGATAGAGTGCAGAGACCACACCTCTTAACAATCTAACTATTTACTTAATAATGAACAAGATGACTTCACCCGTTATTGGTCTAGCTCATCCCTTGGTTGACTCGAGATACTCTAATAGAACAGTCACTCTAATACAACGGTCATGTATGACATTCTAATAGAACAGTCACAAGTGACACTGTAACTACGTAGCTGTGCTACAACAAAAAACTGAACAAACTAGTATTTAAAAAAGTGTTAATTTAAAAATGAAGTAGCTAGGGATCTTTGCACTAAAAAGTAGTGAAACAAGAGATGAATGATGGTATTCCAGCATGGTTAGGTGGGAAAGTCCTTACTTTGGCACATTAGCTATAATTTTGTTTAAAGCCAAAGTAGGGACTTTCCCACTGAGCTATGCTGTAATACCATCATTCATCTCTTGTTTCACTACTTTTTATTGTATAATTCCCTACTTCGTTAATTTTTAAAATTAACAATTTTTAAAATACTAGGATTTAATAAAATATGAAATGTGTTTTTAGTGAATGGCAAGTTATGCAATGTGTTTGGTAGACTAAAAAAGTATTGGCATTTTTCTAACTACATTCCAATAAAGTTGTAGCATTGCAAAGAATGCTCCTTATGGGAAATATAATATCCCAACTTGGTAGTTGTAACATGGAAAACAATGCACTTATTACATGAGTATTGTACAATGAAAGTTGCCTCAGGTCTCATCTTGAAATGTTCCATTGCTTTTAAACAGCTCCTAGTTCAGCTACATGTTTGACACTTAGTGTTTTAGACACAGTAATCATTGGTTGATTGCATCAATTGTGGTTGTACACATAACACAGATGTTTTAACGCTATAACTGAATGGTTACACTATTGCTAGCTGTGTAGTACATCACTTTACTTGCAAGTGTAGCAGCAGTACAACTTACCAACATCGAATCATTAACTTGTACATTAACTTGGGACACCCTGATGGTGGTGGAAGTCTGTAACCACTATTGATCAGTGTCAAGACCTACAGATAATATGAGTTTGATGCAAATATTCAAGAATCTTTCGCACCTCTCTAACAGGAGTTTCCTCAAAAGGCTTACACCCCAAACTCCACATCTCATAGAGGACACAACCGAAGCTCCAAACATCACTGAAAGTGGAGTACTTCTTATACTGGAGGGCCTGTGAATACAGTACAATTACTATACTACAACTTGATTACAAAATAACACACTTCTGGAGCTGTCCATTTAACAGGGATCTTTCCTCCAGATGTGATGTAGTATTTGTCATCATCCAAATCTCTTGACATTCCAAAATCAGCAATCTGCAGAGAACAATTATAGTTAGCTACTACAGTGCTATAGTTACTTTGCATAGTGAAATTCCAGTACACATATAGATGAACTGCATGCTAATATGTGACTGGGCAATTAAAAACTTGTTATATGGACAACAGATTACATATGTAGTAAAATTTCATGTCTCATTACATTCAAACTATCATGATTAAGCATCAAGATGCAGGTTTTCAGCATATTTCAAAACTCATTAAAATGATTCCTTAAAGCACAGCTGTGCATGTACAGCACAAGGGGGCACGTTGAGATACTAATACAGCATGAGGCAATAGGAATAGTGTCTCCCTCAATGCATTTACATCGAGAAACGTTGTCAGTTTTGACCATCATTAAGTTTCCATACCTAGTTGTAAAACAAAATAGTTAGCATTAGTTGAGGTACCTAGTTTAAGTGATTTACTATGTCATTTATTTGATCAATCATACTGACAGTGGGGCAGGTTTTGTAATTGTACATGTAATATTCTTTTAATAAATCTGCCCAACTAACATTAACTGTACTGTTCCTGCTTTTCAGTGCTGTAAGGAAGATACAGTAAATTGGCACTTTGATCCTCCCAACAAGTTATAGATTAAAGATATTTCAATCTGGTACATGTCATTGAATAGCTGATATGTGTAATTATTGAGGTGTATTTGTGTGTGTAGCTTTTCTTAGCCTATTATTAAACAATTATTATGTACCTTGCAGACATTTTCTTCAGTCAACAAAACATTCCTAGCTGCTAAGTCACGATGTACAAATCCTTTGTTAGCAAGGTAGTTCATTCCTGCTGCAATCTCTCTGGCAAACTTTAGTAGGAGTGGAGGTACTGTGTTTGGGACTTCCTCACCTTCTAACACACTAATGCAACAAATGAACGTATGAGTATAATATTGCATAACAACTTTATTCTGGCCATTGAATTAGAAAAAGAACAGATTATCATTAAAAAGTAAAAATTCCATAAAAAAAAGCACAACTTACTCAGGTTGTAGAGAGATTAAATATCCTCGAAGATCTCCTTTCTTAGCAAACTCCAGTACAATCATTGCAGGATCTGTTGTGACCATTCCATACATTCTAATAACATTGTCATGAATAAACTGTGCCATTAAAGCTGCTTCTTGAAAGAATTTTATTTTATCTTTATCAGAAGATTCTTGGTTAAGAGACTTAACAGCAACTTCTTTTGAAGTGCCCTGATCTGTCCATGTTGCTAAGGTAACTATGCCAAATTCTCCATATCCCAACTCCTTTATTGTACTATACGATAAAATAATAACAGATATGATAAATATTTATGCTAAAACATATGGCTGGTTTCACTATACTGCAATGTAAGAGTATCTAATTCTGTAACATGAAGTCAATATGCTTTGAAGCAGTCTATTATGCTTTTGAGCAAGGCTCAAAAAATGCCTAATATGCTCAAACCATAATAAACAAGATGAGGAGACTGTTTTATTAGTATTTCCTGATTGTTGTATTAGAGTAAGTGATGCTCTATTAAAGTAACTTAATATGTTTTTATAGTTGTAAATAATCATCCAAATGCAAGAAACAGTAAGTAGAGGAATTTTAAGTTGGATTAGGGATTAAAGAAAAAGTAGTGAAACAAGGAAGGTTGCCTATACCTACAGATATACTAGTGGACATTTAATCCCTAAACTTCAGTCTTTAACCATAATTGAATTAGGGATTAAATGTCCACTAGTATATCTCAGTTATAGGCAACCTTCCTTGTTTCACCACTTTTTAGCTATTCCCTTGTACTACTTTTTTTCTTTAATCCCTAATCCAACTTAACTTGTTTGCTTAATTTTTACAATTACGACAAATGAACAGCACTAAAAGAAAAAAAAATGGCAAGTAATTGTGTCAGAACACACACCCCATCAATCAATTATGTAATGGAAATTGAAAGGGAGATCAACGTTATGCTTTGTTTTCAGCTATGTTTCACCTGTTACACAGTGTTGCAAACAAACAGTACAAGAAGCGTCTCTGTGATCAATCCAGTTGCTACGGAATATACAGGTGATAAGCAGAGAGAGAACCATCATTATGGAAACATATAAATACTTTACAATATTTAAGATGAGACCTCAATCTCGTGTGACCACAACCAGGCTCCACAAGGAGATCTGTGTGGGCATGGCAAAATCAGGAAAAAAAGTAAACTAAAAATTTGATACATTATTACATAAACTAAGGTGTCAATTCCCTGGCCAAGGAAATTTTTGTGAGCAGGATATGCATGTATTAGCTGCACTGTCAAGAGTTTGTTGAATGGAAGATTTGATGGTAACAGACTGCTGAATGAAATCAGAAAAGCTTTTGAGTACATAATACCTAATATAGCCACAGGGAAGCCGTATAATGATGTTGCAATTTGACACCTTGCATTGTTAGCAAAAAGAACTGGAACACAAAGGAGGACAAAGGCAAGTCCATGATGTACGTATGTATTAGCAAGTCCATGATGTTTGTTTCTCGGGCCTGACCGACCCTATATAGTTTTTATTTATGTTAATCATGTGATCACCTTACAAACAGTGAAAATGCCATAGTCCCCATGGAGTGGTAATACTCAATATCTAACCATATAGCTGCCTACTCACAAGCGATACAGCAATCATGATGTAGCTTAGCCACCGATTGACTTGCAAAATCACTCTTCAGCTGGCAAAAATTACTATTTTATTTTAATTTGACTGATCTACCAACCCTATACTTGGCTGAATTTGGCCTGAGAAACAACAGATTTACTTGAAGTGGCCTTGGCAAAAAGGCACAAAGTGACGTCGAACAGTGAACAAATCAAGCCCCTATCCATTGTATCAGTCAGTCATCAACACAAAATTCTGTTAACTAGAATTTGTAAAAAAAAATTTCACAGAAATTTTTTGGAAGGGTTTAGGTTGGTCTGCAGATGATTTTGGGCTTGGCTGTGCCTAGCCAATGATGCTAAGCTGTCATGAAGGGAAATTGAGGCTAGTTTTAGGGTGATATTATTGGCTGGAAAAGCCCAGTTCCTAATATACAGTAAATATAATTATCATTTTTGGGGTATGTAATGTTAATGAAACTTTTGGTAAAGAATGAAAACTTATCTGATTGCCTCTGTCATGGCTCTAGGATTATGCATAATGTAGATGTCACTGATACTCTCAGTAATGTAATTTCGTATGCACAAACTAAGATATACATAAGCATGCTTTTACTTTTATCTACCATCCAAAATCTGCCAGAAAGACACATAAGCTAGTATCAAAAACAATCCAGTGACTATGCCACAGTGAATAGAATAATAATGTAAGTAGATGCAAATCAAAATCCAAGAAAAATTGAATGTGAATGTGTGCTAAGTAGGTATGACTATACATGCTGCATCATACATACGTACCAAATTCCTTGTGGTGATATTTTCTTGACCATAGTTTCTTTGATTTGAGCAACTAATAACTTCATGCTAGCAGCAGGCTGCACAAATGAGTCAGAACGTCTGTCAAGATGACCACTTGTCTTTGTTTCCAGTTGATTTGGCCTTTTCACCGAACCATCAAGTGGTTCAGAGTAGTTGCCATTAACAGATGGTGTTAGTTTAGGTTCATCATCAAACAGTGGTTCAGTATAGTCATTTGGAACAGATAGGGAAAGTGAAGTATTCCTAAATGTTTCTATTGGCTTTTCATAATCACTGATTGGTGATGGGTTTATTATACCATCATCATCCTTTGGCTAATTAGGAGAACAATTACACACAAATAAACTAGGCCATTAGACATTGTATACTATAAGCCATATTTATTCATTTATTTATTTATTAAGGCTTTACAGCACAAGTGCTGAAGGTCTGTAGGACACCTGATCCTACAGCCTGTTTAAAGTTATTACATAAAGTGTGTTTGAAAAGGTGGAGAAAGGAGAAAAAATCCATGACTGGACCTGGGCAGCCTCGAACCTGTACCCATACAATTAACGCTCAAACGCTTACAGGAGTCTGCCAGGCAGTCAGGATGTTTTCTCCTTGTCAATTTCAAGTATACATATTCATAGGAACTCTAGAGAGTGACTTATTAAGCTTTGATTGCATATGTACATATCTCTAATAATAATTATTACACAAACTCACATAGTCATCATCAGTGTATCGAAAATTTGGATTGTTTGCTTCAAAGATGTGATTGTTCATAACTAAAGTAAATACGAACAACCATATTTTTCATTAAAATTTATGTAGACAACATTTATTCACCTGTACTAATTTTAAATTTCTGTCTTCTTTTTCTGATTACAAAAACAGCACAAACACCAATAAGAGAGAATAGCAAAACAAACAGTGCAACGACCAACACTCCAACAATGATACCAGTTGTATTGTTATTACTGCTAGTATCAGTGGTAGCATTAAGCCTGTCTGTTATGCTTGGAGTAATAATACTGCTAGTTGATGAGGCATTATTACTTGACATAACCATAGTCATTCTGCTACTACGTATACCAGCTGTATCTGTGGTAGTAATGAGTGTGGCTGTTGTACTTGAAGTAACAATACTGCTAGTTGATGAGGCATTGCTGCTTGACATGGTCATGGTCATTCTGCTACTATCAGCTGTATCTGGGGTAGTAAGCATAGCTGCATCTGTGGTAGTAACCATGGCTGTTGTACTTGAAGTAATAATACTACTAGTTGATGAGACATTATTGCTTGATATAGCCATGGTCATTCTGCTACTATCAGCTGCATCTGTGGTAGTAAGCATAGCTGCATCTGTGGTAGTAACCATGGCTGTTGTACTTGAAGTAACAATACTGCTAGTTGATGAGGCATTATTGCTTGACATAGCCATGGTCATTCTGCTACTATCAGCTGCATCTGTGGTAGTAAGCATAGCTGCATCTGTGGTAGTAATCATGGCTGTTGTACTTGAAGTAATAATATTGCTAGTTGATGAGAGATCATTGCTTGATCCAATGATGGTCATTGTGGATGTAAAAACATTCCCTGATTCAACCACAGTAGTTGTAGAGCTGTGAAAATCTGTAGTAGGTATCATAACAACTGTACTATTAGTTGTTAGGCTACTAGTAGAAATATGAACACTGCTTGAAGTCTCATTTGCACCTATGTATTACACATGCAGTGTATCTGTTAGTAGTAAATGCTAAACACGTATTCATACCTTCTTGACATATGACTTCTGTGTTACTCCAACTTCCATCACTCTGACATGTCCTAGTGTCACCACCAGTTAGCTCATAACCAGTGTTACATGTGAAACTACAAGTGTCTTCATAGGAAAGAACTTCATCGTCTCCCAGTGAACAGTTGACCATTCCATTAGGTAGCACAAGTGGTGGACAAGTAACTGTAAATATGACATAGAATTAGGTACGTAACAGGTACTGTATCTGTGGGATTTGTATTTGATTTGTAAGCATGATGCCAGAAGTATGTATAGAGCAACTAAATAGTTGATTGTTTTGTCACACAGGTATTACAGAGGAAGTTCATGATGCGGAGAGGGGGTGTTACAAAGGTACAGCGTACAGAAATATTCTTGGTGCAATGTGATGAGCTTGTTCATACTGTTCTGAGATACATATTAATATATGACACTTATAAGTTCTCTTTATCATCAATTACATGTTTTCCTGATGGTAGTGCAGGTCTCAGTATGGTAGATTAACCATTAACATTCAATATCTGTGCTGGGCTATGTATATGCTGATCAGCTAGAAACAACATCATGAGATTAAGGCACAAGGCCCATGCCACACTGTGGGTATATTGCCAGGAAGAAAGAACATGCAATTTTTATGCATCTATTTACTTGTATACATACTATAGCTTCATGGTCCCTTCTTTAAAGCATACTGTTTTTGAATTATAGCTGTCTGCTATGTACAGCAGGCTGCACTCCAAATTTGATCAAACTTTCTCCAGCAATTCTCGAGATATGGGTAGCCCATACTTAAGTGTTTTTTTTTTAAATTTTTTTAACAGGGACTTCTAATTAATTTCTCCTTTCTTTTGCACACTTTAATAAAATGCTATACAGTTAACACAAATCCTTTTCTTGGTTGCCTTGAAATTTGGCACACACAGAAGTTGCTTGATGCACTAAGTTTGACACTAATCTCATTTAATAGTAAAAATGTATATTTTCATTGACCTACAAATGGAAATGCTAGTATGCATTCTATTAACAGTCCAACAATTTGCACTTTATTGAGTGGTAAAACAAAATTAACAAATAGTCAAATATAATGTGCAATACAGTACAAATGCAACTTCTGGCTAACACTTTGTCTGTAGGTAAATAGAAATGTAAACTCCGAAGCATATATAGTGAAAAACAAAAATATGAAATCCAGTTAAATCAGCAAAGCTGTAAAAAGGGTGCGGCCTTTGAATGTCTTGGTGAAAAGTTATGCAAATAAAGTAGTGACCAAGAATTGGCTGTAATGAAGCCAATAAATTTTAATAATGACTTAGCATTATTATAATTGATTAACATTAACATCATTGTAGCCATGTCTTTGCTTCCACCTTGATTTCACAAGTTTTGAACCCAACTTTTTGGGGGGCACACCATTTTTTCAATTTGGCTGTTTTGCTCGCAGCCGTGGTATTATCTTTATGTTACATATCACACTCACGTGAAAGAACTATAGAGCACACGCCCTGTTTCTTGATACATATCATAGTGGTTTTAATAGCATGGGCCAATAGCCCTCAGAACATTATTGCAACATCATTATGCTTTTTACACACAATGTAAGAAAAAATGCAATTGTGGGACACCTAAATTGATAGTTTTACTACATTAAGCCTACTATGGGACAGTAATTAAGTTAACATAGTTAAGTACTTATGGCTATAAGATGCTATCCTATGTAGTTGTCTTCTTTGTGTTGTTCAGTGGTCTGCTGACACATGGTGTGTAGAAATACACTATATGCATCCACGCATTGCCAAAATGATTATTTTACCGATCATTCGTCATTTTGCAACTATCAACCAGTCGAAACTTAGCAACTACACTGAGCCTATAGCTTAACTTGTAAACCCAAACCCACAATTAAACACTCCAGGTTGCTCAATAAAACGAGTTAGAGTGTATTGTATCTTCTGGTTGGACATCAAAGTGATGAGCAAGCTACATTCCCATAACCCACATTAAAGTGGTATACTGCATTATTATATATTTATTATATAACTTGTTATGGCTCTGGTCATTGAAGTTTGGTCATGACTGGATAATGGGGACCATAGTGGAGAGATATAAGTAAGTGTATGGGCAGTTGTGCTGTTGTAGACTGGTACATGATTTATTCTTAAAAACTGTATGACATTATTGTGTCCTCCTGTACCAGGCTACGTTTTTGACAAAGACAATATTAAGCCTTATCAACCCATGCATCCTTAGTACAGAACTTTATGAACAATTCTGTAACAGATGTTAATGCTACGGCACTTGCCCATTTTCACATCAGTCAAGTCTGCAAAGCAAGCTTATGTGATGAAGAGAGTGGGTGTGTGGGTTGAAACAAGAGCTTGCAAGAGCAATGGATCAAGCACTTTACACCACTTTGTGCCAGGAATTCTTGTTAGTAAATGGCACCACAAACTGGTTAAGCCTAGTTAGGGAGTGGTCTCGAGGCTATGACACCTAACCACTAGTCCTCAGCCGGTGCATGTCGAGCCTCCAGTTGCACCTGTTTGTTTAAACCCAAGTCTTATTTACCATTACACTGTACATTGATGAGTTTGTGTGATGTCTTTTGTAGTAATACTCTTGTAAATGCAACCACTGGTTAACTGCGGTATAATGTTTTAATAATCAGTTTTTAAAAATAACCTGCAACACTGAAAGTACTGTAACAGCAGCTTTTGATCTACACACTGCACAATAAAATTATTACCTCTTTCACATTCAGTATCACTACCACTCCAACTTCCATTACTCTGACAGGTCCTATTGTCACTACCAGTAAGCTCAAAACCAGTGTTACATGTGAAACTACAAGTGTCTTCATAGGAAAGGACTCCATCATCTCCCAAAGAACAATCGACCACTCCATTGGTAGGATGAACAATCGATGGACAAGTGACTATAAAATTAGATATAAAATTAGCTGGTGACAATACACATATACTTGTTACCTCTTCTGCAAGTAGTATTATTACCACTCCAACTTCCATTACTCTGACAGGTCCTATTGTCACTACCAGTTAGCTCATAACCAGTGTTGTTACATGTAAAATTACAAGTGTATCCCTCATAACCCACTCCTCCTCTACCAGAACTACATGACATTTCTCCATTGGATGGTGTTGATAGGTTATCACATCGGATGTCTACAGAATATTAGATAATGTGGCAATTAAAGAAAGTTTTGATATTTGCAGGTAATACAGTACCACCTTGAGATGACTTACTGGGTAAGACATAAACTTTGACAAACAAATTGCATTAACAAAATTCCAGTTACATGGAGTTCATTGTCTAAATACCTGTAGCTAGTATGTACAGCTCAAGGGCAACTGGATTCCATAACACACAAAGTACTCACATTGTACATGCATATTAAACTTAAATGTGTTGTAAAACAATACCTGCTTAGGATACTTTACAGGTTAAGCTGTGGCATTTGCAACTGTGAGGGATATCCCATGGGTTTACCTTGCATGATCACCATTAAATAAAAGTATATAATTACAACAACTGAACTATTGTATCTGCCTACCATGTACATATATGTATAATAAATACAGGTGTCTTGCTCACTTTGTTGGGAGACACTGAAAAAGTCATAGGCGTAGCAAGCACCTCATGGTTGGCAGGCCAGACAATGGTAAGATAGCTGAGCACGCAAAGCATGCTATAAACTAGGGGGATTGGGGGAATTCCCCCAGGGAAATGTTTTGAAAACTAATGTTCTGAGATTGAATTTCAGAGCAATTTAGTCAGTAAAAACATGTTTGAAAGATTACAGCAGTCCATCCTTACTTGAGTAACGTACTTCTATGTCAGTCATAAATCTATTCACAAATGCTACAAATGCTATGAAAATTAATTTTAGAGGCACTTGTCACAATCGTCAATCTGAAGTGTTTCTGAGGAGTAACTGTGCAAGCTGATAGTTTCATAAATTCTTTATGCATTGCTGATTGAACAGAAAGGTTACTTATAGAATAATCTGAAGCATTGGTTGTAAGTAGACAGTTGAGTACTTAAGAGATGACTTGAAATAGGTAGTCATATCATTGGAGGGTGGGCATCACTCCCACTTTCTATGCCTATGAAAAGGCATCATGGCAATTATGGAAATATCATGATAATTGATACACAATATTTACATTTTAATATTCACATGCACAAGTTTGCTGTGGCTTGCATTGCTGCATCCATCCCATAAATAACCTTAAGCTACAAACACTGCATATAAGATGTTATTTATTGCCAAGGGCGTAGGCAGGGGGGGTTCGGATGGTTTGGACGAACCCCTCTTCCAGAGGCAGAGTTTTTGTAAATTAAAAATCACACCAAATCTTACAGCTCTGGAGCTCTCTGGTAACTACTTTCCCACTGGCGCTCCTCTGTACTACTCTTGAGGGTCACATTACATTAATGCTGAACCATTGCAAAGCATATCTATTGCATCACGTGATCAATTGCACACATGATCAATTGCGCACGTGATGCATGGTTGAAATGGCGCGAGTGAAATGGCGAAGGACTGTTCAATGGTCGGTTGAGACATATTATGAGGCAGCACTTGAGTGGTCGTGTTATACATGTGTCAGTCAGGTTAGCACAAACTGTGAATTGTTGATGTATATTTACTTCATGAATAATTTGTTACATGTTGTGGGCACATGATGTCTCGAACATATTGGAATACAAGCCATGTCTGAAGTTATTGACTATCAACAGGAGGACCGGCCGGGAATATTGTATAGCTGGAAAGAAGCATTGCCAATTAAGGGACTCAGAGTGTGGAGGGCTAAGGGCTTCCGGCGTGTGCTAGGAAATTGAAGTTGGCTGTCAGTATGCTGTCTGGAAGTGAAGATCAGTTAGTTTTACAATAGGTTTATAGTTTCTATAAGCTGCATAAACAGTAGTGTGTAGGTTTTAGCTAGCTAGATGCACAAACAGCACCTTTTAATGTTACTGCCTAAGGGCACATTTTGTGTATGCATCGATCATTTTCGTCCAAACATGGTCTAGGGGAAGCATCCAGGCCTTCCCCTTAAGACATTCCACTTTAAATCCGAACCCCCTTCAAAAAAATCCTGTCTACGCCCCTGATTGCATTTGTACAACAGGTGTTTTATTTTGTAAGCAATGTATCATAATAATTATATCATGAAATTGATACTATACGTATCTTGCAATGTGCAAAATTAACCTCAATATAGTTATCATCTCATACTGTTATCGTGATAGCAATGATCTAATATTGTGTGACTGAATTTTGGAAAACGTTCCAAATTGCACATTAGAAGTTTTGAGATAAACAGTTTTAAAGAATTCAAGTCAGCATACATAATTCGCCAAGGATGGCAAGCACGCGTATGAAATTTACACAAGATGTGCATCAATCTATTAGCTTTCAGACCACTTCTGGTACTTGTAGCTGCTTGTAGAGTTTCCCACCAAATAAAATAGAAAATCTGAGCAGTTGGACAAGCGAAGTAGTATCACGTGTGCTCATAAAGGGAAGGAGGGTGGGGGTGGTGGGGTGGGAAAGAGATAGATTTCAAAAATGTAGGCAGACCACAATTGTAGTCCAGACATGAGATTACAGGGCTGTGCTGGCATCTTAGTGACTGATAAGCAGCAAAACAACAGAAAAAAATGTTTGGCCAACATTATCAGGCCATCCACCAGTAAACCACTGATTTTTGCCAAGCCAGGCTCTTCACAAGACCTGAAAACACCATTCGAGCTCTCCACACCACCCAGAAAAGACATCTGTCAAAACCAGCCTCGAGTAGTTTTAGTATTACCGAGGGTCAAATCTGGTAGTACAATTATGTCATTATACTTTACAGAAAATTGAGATTGTGGGATCCGGTTACTAACTTCACTATTGGGACAGTAAGTTAATAAGACTATAAGTTACTCACCTATTTAAATCTAGTTGTCCTCTTTGTGTTGTTACGTGGTCTGCACAATGGCCGATACATATACGACTACCTTACTCATTATTTATTGCTTATAGAAACTGTCAACTAGTTGAAACTTATAGCAACTACACTGACCTGTAAACCCAAACCCATAATTAAACATTCAATGTCATTCAATATATCAAGTCAAGGTGTATCGTACCCCTTTGAACTGGTTGGACATCAATCCCATGAGCAAATTGTGTTCCTATGCAATTGCCTAGGCAATATGCGAGTTAAACCCCAAGTGGCACCTTTGAACCACCATGCTAAAGTGGTATATCATTATATTGTGCCATGGGGCATCACGTTGCTGTACCATAAGACATACTGGTATATAGACAGTGGACTCAAGCGGCATCAGCTGGGACCCAACTTTCTTTGCATTTTACTAGTATACGTACTTTTAACACAATGTTTATAGCTACAGGTACCTCAGAAACATGGTATCATGGTGTATATAGAAAATATCATAAGCACCTACGCACCTAGCTATACCATAAATTAATCTGGACTGTTTAGCACACAGTAGGCTACTCATGCATGTATTATACCTATGGCCAAAGTGGGTTGTTAATGAATTTTCACCTTCATGTGCCATGTGGAATGTGGGGTCTGTTTGTCAAGCTGCTTATGCCGCCTGAGATGACTATTAACTGAATAATTCCTAGAATGGTAGTTTGAACAAAGTTTGCATAGGCTGCATCAACACAAAGGACCAGTGCGCTAAATGAGTGACCTACGCTAGTCAGCTGCCAATCCAGAGCCTTTTGATTTACATATAGACATCATGACAGAGAAAGTGGTTGGCTATGTGGAACTAGACAATGAGACATGTAGAGGTACTGTACAGTGTATGTAGTATAATTATAAACATGGCAAGGTACATGTGACTGGATTTCAGAAAATCAGTACTTAACATCACACATGAAAACTCATATAAGGCACTTAAAGTTTCCCTATCAGCTTTATACTTAGTACTGTAAAGCTGATTAAAAACTTACAGTGCCTATTTGGTAATAAATACCTCAAATTATAATTATTATTATTATTAATGCTGTGAAATTTCCAACAGGTGAATAATTTCCTTTTAATTGTAAGTGTTTCAGGGATGACATTAAGACTGATTTGGGTCACATACAAAAGCAAGGTCTCCACTGGGCCCGGTCAGGTTGTTTATCCACTGAAGATTCCTAGCAATGCATGTCTTACAATAGTACTTATGTACACATAATCATTGTACAGTAAGAAAGCAATGAAATTCAAAAAATAGGTCAAATGAAAAAGGTACTAGTTTGCAAATCCGGTCACAAAATACATACTTTATACTAACTATCTTTGGCCATACCTATAGTGAATTGTATCAATGGTTGTCTGGTACCAGTACTATAATCAGTTAGATTTGAAGCATTCATTGAAGCATCAATTGAAAGAGTATAAGCTGTATATCCACTAGTTACAATACTCCATAGTTCATAACGTGAATCAGGGAACTGATAATATCCTACAACATCTCCAGCTTTAAATTCAATTCTGTCATCATCATTAAGAGTTATATCTACTAGCCAGTAAATATTGCTATCAGTAAGGTCATGACCAACTTGGATTATTTCGCTTTCCAGTAACTGGACTTCATCCACTTTATTATATACATCACTACCAGGTGTTTGTGGACGCCATACTTCAACAAAAAGCTGAGATACACCACTTTGTACTCTGTTCATACTAGCAGTAATACCAGTTATTCTACCATTACAAGTGAAATTAGCACGTGGAATAATCACATGGCGTGGTGAGCTATATCTGACTGTTCCCCTTCGTTGAACTGTTGCACTTTCAAAACAGATTGCACCACCTGTAACAAACTTCACCTGAACGTATGTATGCACAATAGCTACAGTGTTATGTCAGTATTGATGACTGTTAGCTAAATGTAGGGTCCACAATGAAAAAACCTTATATTAATGACTCTATGTCATTATGGTGGTAAATTTGATTCTTCAAAGACTACAGAAGTCATACAGTAATGAGGTTTTTTCACTATTCAAAAGCTTTGAATTAAATGCACATCTATAGTTCGTGTTACTTGTTAGTTTAGAAGATTGCCTCATAGGTAAGGGTGTTATTATTATTATTTGGAGGAAAAGGGCAGACAGCAAAGCTGATTAAGCCCAAACAATTACAAATTATAAGTGCTGTTCAATCAAGTTTGAAAATGTAGCTAGAGTGTTGTTCATGAAAAGGATGCAATGATGAATCGAAGAAAAAATGAAAATGATGGCCCAATGAAAAACAACTAATCACAGTACTGCATGTGGGCAATGCCACAGCAAACAAACAAACGATCCTCAAATACAGTATGGTGGAGTTTTTGTGTGGTAGTTACTAATAATATGAAAATTGGATGTCTCCAGTAAGAAAGTACAATTATTCAGCAAAGCTGAAATTTTGCCATGCAGATTTTACATAGTTTTTTCAAATAATTGCAAAATTGTTCCATCATATATGTAAATGGCTCACAGAAGTGATTGTTTGTGGAGTGCACTTTGTACTTATTGGCCTTGTGACTCATTAATGCCATGACTCTTGATAAGATAGTGATGTCCAAATCATAATTAGTACATGTAGTGTAATGAATGATTGAATGTAGTTTGCTAAAATGTACAATACACACATATCCATACCTTGTGTACATATGGTTTCATTACCATTCCAATTGCCATTACTTTGACAGGTCCTAGTGTTACTACCAGTTAGCTCATAACCAGTGTTACATGTGAAACTACAAGTGTCTCTCTCATAACCCACTCCTACTCTACCAGAACTACATGACATTATTTCTCCATTGGAAGGTGTTGATAGGTTATAACAACGAATACCTGCAAAAGGCAATATGCATAACAAGCTACTGTAAAAAACACATACAGTGGAAGGAACCTTAAACCCTGCAACTATGGGTCACCTAGTGTTCATAAGTCCTTGACTTATTTGTAAAGTCACCTTAAAATGACTAGTAAAACTTTACTGCTGGAGTCAAATAATACCCTGTAATGCTTTTGAGCATCACTCAAAAATCCAGCTTATCATACTCAAAATTATGATCAAGAGTTGACTGTTTTGTTAGAGTATATCAGTATTTTCTGACTGCGCTGCTGTGTTAAAGTAAATGACTGCTGTATTAAAATATATTGATCTCATTGGTGTGAAGTGTGATTGTCTTTTTGGAAGAACTTTAATTAGGGACCTGCCTATTATGCTGGCATAATTATGAGCATAATAGGTGTCTAAAAGCATTGAACATAATAGGCAGAATACGTGTGTGCAATACTATAATTCCTTGCTTGTCAAAATTACGTATCACAGAAAAAGATTGATATACTCTAATAGAACAGTCAGTAACTCTTATAGAACAATCAGGTAGCTGACTGTATTGTAACAGTATTGTGGAGCAAGGATTTATAATCTGTGTGCTTCAGCTACTTATTATTCCCCTATAAAATGAAAATTTATTAGTAAAACATGGGAACTGAGGCATATTAAACACTGAGCATAATTTGAGCATAATAGGTAAACATATTGAGCAGTGCACCATAGCATAATAGGTAAAATAAAAAGCATAATAGGCGGGTCCCTAACTTTATTTAAATATCTTAACAATCGTCCACCAGGCCTGCAAAAATAGGGTACGTGTGCACAAACTGCATCCCATCACATAACAGATCATAATTATTTAAGTGCCAGGATGGAATATCTATATTCTGTAGCTAGTATTATAGTGCCAATTAAGTATTTAATGTGGGCTGAAAATTTTATAGCTATGCCAAAAATCAGAAGTTACGAGTCATTGAAATTTGGAAAAGTATTCACATTTAAGTTCCCACATGCCCTATTTTTGCAGGCCCTGTCACCTGTTATGCTGCCATAAAGCTCTATACTAAGTCTTCTGTTCCCCTACTGTATTATTTCTTAGCATTGATGCAGCCTATAAATAATAAATTGTTAATGTACTCTAATGTGTAGAGCAATCATTTTCAGTGTCAATAACTGAAAGCTTATTAGATTACTGGTTTTCAGAAATGTGATGTTCCATACATTGTATACCATTGTACAGTGTGACTTACTAAATAATGTCTGAATTAATGGTTGTCGAGGGTTTATTTCACAATCAGTATTACTGGTATTGACAGTTTCTATATTTCCTCCATCACAATCATGAACACTTGATCCATTACTACTAATAGTATTAACTTGATAACGTACATTAGATGGATGATAACATCCAATAACATCTCCTGACTTAAACTCTATCCTCTCATTATCACTAACAACTATCTCTGCTAACCAGTACCCATCCATTGCTCTTACTTCACTATCTTCTAATACAATTTCATCACCAATTCTTTCATAAACACTGGGATCACCTGACATGGGACGCCACACTTGAAAGCTAGGATACTCACTACCACTATTATTTAGTGATAGACTAGCAGTAATATGTGTTATTATTCCATCACTGTTACTACAGTTAACATATGGAATGATCACTTGTCTATCAACTCTTAACTGGTCATCTCCTCCTTGGTAAATATTGATACCCGCTATACACCCTAAGAGATAAAGTATGCAAAGTGTGTTTGTGAGTATACAGGCATAGCAACAATGTTATATACCGTGACTTTAACTAGTGACGCACCGATACTGATACTAGTATCGGTATCGGCCCTATTGTGGCGGTATCGGACTTGTATCGATAAAGCTATCAATGCCCGATACCAACCAATACTTTAAATGACGTTATTTAATTACTTATCAA